>NC_057764.1:12172006-12326325 GCF_010389155.1 Erigeron canadensis
AATCACGTATATGACACCCTTAATCCTTTTCCTTTAACCTAATACTCCTTACTTATTAATCTTTATTTTTCTAATATTTATTTAATAAAAAATGGCTGACTTTTAATAAAAAAATCTTATTAAAAAAATCTTTATTATTATTATCTATATATATACGACATAGGATAAAACCCTCACATATTCTCAACCTTAGGAAAAAACCTACGGAAAAAAAATGGTTTTTTTATTTATATACTTTGTTTATATTTAATCATTATTATTATTATTTAACATTGAATTCTTATGTTATTGTTATTATTATCTCTTTTAATTTAATTGGTTGTCCATTATAGGTTCATTATTGTTTCTTCTTTAACAACAAAAAATAAAACCACATTAGTTGATATTGAAAATCAAAAACCAGCACATGTTAACCATCATCTATGACTCTGTGTTGTACATGTATGGATTGTTTTGGAGTGGAACAACCCGAAGAAAATCAACACGTTCAAGATGGTCTTTGTTGATGAATTCGTATGTGTTTTTCAAATTATATACTCTACACTTTTTGTTTCTCTTTTTATTTAACTAAAGTTGAAAAAAAATAGGTAAACTGGAATCAATATTTATATGGAGTTAATTTTCATATGTTTCTTCTTCAGCTTTCGTATCAATTAAGTTGTGATATTGGTCATACACTATTTGTTTCTCTTTTTATTTAACTAAAGTTGAAAAAAAATGGGGTAAACTGGAACCAATATTTATATGGATTTAATTTTCATATGTTTTTTCTTTAGATTTCGTATTCATTAAGTTGTGATATTGGTCATACACTTTTTGTTTCACGATAATTATAAGATTTATATATCAAAACTACCCGTCCAATGGACGGGTCTGAGCACTAGTTAATGACACGACGACGACAACGGTACCCAATCTCGGCATAAGCCAGGGTACGGGGGAGGTATGATGTAGACAGACCTTACCCCTACATAAAGTAGAGAAGCTGCTTCCAAATCCACCGAAGTGGAAGGGACCTCCGGCCCAAAGTGGAAGCTTTAACTGGATGGAAATAATCTCGATCTCAAACTCTCAATCTTAAATACACGATCTGAATCTCGAAATCATAGGCTCAATCTTCGATCCAAGATCTAAGAGAAAGAGTCGTTAAAGGTGAAAGAGCACATGGTGGAGAGAGATTGAAGAGAGAGTTTGAAGAAAGAACCCTTTGGGTTGTTTAAAGAATGTAGATTATACATATGTGAAATGATAATATGAAATAAGCTCACATTCAAAAATCTAAATTATTCATATGTGAGTTTGGTTGTTTTATGAATTTAAACCTATAAAGTAGGAGTTATAAATGATTTGTTTATGGATAGACATCTTAAATATACGATTAGCTTTATATCGGATTAATATATACACATGATATATATTAATATTATATTTAATTTAACTTTTCTAACTATAAATGGTATTCTAGATTATCTATATAGATTATTTATATGTGAGTCCGTTGTTTTATGACTTTAAACTTAAAAAGTAAGAGTCATAAAAGATTTGTTTATGGATAGACATTTTGAATGTACGATTATCTTATAGCGGATTAACATATACACCTAAGATTTATTAATATTACTAGGTGTTTTATCCGCACGATGTGCAATTATGTTGTCTTAGATCCAGTTTTAGTAAAACTGACAAGTTTCCAGTCGCATCTGGAGACGTTAAGATTTGTCCAGAAATATGAGAAGTCAAGTTGCATCGTACAGTTTATGCAACGGGTGACTTCCTCCAGTTGAAGATCTGACCAAACCTGAAGGCGGTCCAGTTGAAGTCGAAGACATCAAATGGAAGAAAGAGACTGGCCATGGCAGTGAAGCCCAGTGGCCATCTAACCAGATCAAGACTGGAGAGCATCAGTGTAAAGAACTTACAAAGCTTTACACTGATTACGAGAAAATTGTCTTTATTGCTTTATGTACCATTACCCCGATAATAGATATTATCTTAGTATAAAGTACGAAGCAGGTTGGATAAAGTATGTACTCTGACATACTTTATTTAGCATTTTCAAGGAAAATTTCACACATCTTTAAATGCTCCCAAGCATATTTGTACGGCAAAGTTGACATTCCCAATGTCAACCTTTGCCTATAAATAGAGACCTTTGCACAACACAATAACAAGTCTTTGCATCGTTACACTTTGCAATATACTGGTGTGCTTGTGCAATATTCTCTTAATCGCAAAAAAGAACATTTCACAACTTTAAGTTTTTCGATTGACAAGAGAATTTTCAAGTTTAGATCAATTGTATTTCATAGGTTGTTAGGATATTTACATACTTGTAATATCTTGGTTCCACATCAACCTTTGTATTTTGTTTATAACCAATAAATAAAATACATATGAAAAATACATATTGTCTCACCATTTACTTTATAAGTTAATTTACTATTTCATTGTATTTACTTATTTGAATTGTCATCTTAATAAGTAAACCTTCCAGATAACCTGGTATACTGTTCACCTTAACTGGTCTCGTCCAGATCTGGTGAACTTATTGCAAAGAAACTTCACTATCGACATAGAGGTGTCTCTAGTTTAGTACCATCTTATTAAGTTGGGACTTACATGTTGTTTTAGTTATATGAATATTTATAATGCTGTAATCTTTACCCGCGCGGGCACTATGTGTTGGAATAAACATGATTCGTATTTTAAATATAATAAAAATATGATGATAATAATAATATCTGACGATCTAGGGGACCTTGTAAAAGCAAGAATGTTTGTCATTAATGCCGGGTTCTTAAAACGAGATGATTGATTAAAGATGAGATGATATTTTAGGAGAGAAAAAAACACATAAGAAGGGTGGAAGATTATACCTAAAATGGTTGGAAATGACTCTCTATTTATCGAAAAAGTATTTACAACTTTAGCCCCTGGTGTTTAGTATGTGCAATATAAGTCCCCGTAGTTTCAATCATCTAATGGGAAACCTTATAATATGTCTTTAAGAGTAAATACGTCCATTGTATATTTACTAGACATAGGGATTTCAGTTCTCATCAATTATCATATCACGAATGATAAACAATCAGTGACAATCACATTTAACGTGGTTCCAACATTCTCCTACTTGACCAAGCGATCATTTATCTATGAGTATTCAATAAGTCCGGCCGAGATAAGACTCAGTTTGTTTCAAACTGAAATCATAGTCAATAAGTACAGTCGTAGAGTAGAACATCAACTCATGACCCCCCACTAGTCAAACTATGACTCAAATTTAAAACTAATAAGCAATGATCAATTGACTAAGATAAATTATGTTATATAATGTCTATACACCATCATGAGCGCTCAAAGTGTAACTAATACACGAACAAAATCTGATTATAGAGGAAAACTTTTATTAAGATAATAATAATGACCGATAAGTACAACATGCTATTATATTCGTCCTTTAGTAAGCCTCATCTTTGACATGTGTCCTACGAAGATTTTAGGAGGAAGACCTTTGGTCATTGGATTCAATAGCATATTATGTGTACTTATGTACTCAATATGAAGACCTTTCAATAGAGCGTAGACGAACGAGAAAGAGGCCTACTCACTACAAAGGAATATACCACAAGATCGAACTGCACTCATGCCTTGTAACACCCATTGTTTAAAAATAAGGATTTCCAAAAAGTTTTGCCTAACGGCGTTAAAAGAAGCAGAATTAACTTTAAAAGTCCAAACCAGTAAAATCTGTATGGTTTATTCATTAAATGGTGTTACTAGCCATATCATCAAAATAAGTCTAAATGGAAATCCATCGGTTGCCCAACATTAAACAACCGAGTACATTATCAATACACGTCATTAATATTTAAACATAAAGCAAATGTCTAAAGCGAGCAGCCACTATGGGCAAACTATAGCTAGCTTCACGATCATTTACCCATGCCTCACATCTTCTCACATCTACCTGCTCACTAATGTTGGACCTGAGGGCACAACACATTTAAAAGAGCAAGTGTTAGCTAACGAATTAGCTAAGTAAGATAACACATAAGTTATAAAACGTTTGTCTATTTAAAACATTATATAAAAGTCATATTAAGTCGTTAAGGCACATATCCTCAAATATATCATCACACTTACATATCATATCATCAACATCATTCATATTAGGATGGGTCATCCTAAATGTGCCTAGTCATCTTTTGCGTCATGACATATCACATTTGAACATCTTTAGAATTGTGACAAAAGTCACGCATCTCATATAACATATGCATTTCGTTAAGTGTGACATAAGTCGCACCTGACTAAATGAACCACCATTCAGTAGTACATCAATGTCGTTAAGGAATGGCAAACCAATCCAGGAGTAATCCGTATGTTCAATGACAATGGGGCTGGTAAGACCTCCCGTATTACTCTTCACGTTGTACCATGTTGCAAGGAGCCACCCGAGCAACCACATCAACGCACTTAACCGGGCTAGGGCAAGTACGGGTTAAGCTTAACACTTTCACGTTAAATTTACGAGCTCGATTTCACATCACATATAGTTTAGGTGTTTACACAACCTAAACAATCATCACATATATACATCTTTACGTCTGGGCCCTTAAACGTGCACGTGTCATGGCAACTTAATAAGTCTAGTGAACTAGATGAACAAGCCATGTAATCATGCACATTTCACATATAATCACATTGCATACATTGTTACATCACGTACATCGTCATATATCATTGCATATCGTATATCATTACAACATTGCATAACATTTATCATCTTAGATCGTACATCATTTCATATTATATCATCTATTAAGCATACATAACATCTCATAGCAATACATATCATTGGGGTAGCATTTCAGGCTTTTATATGCATCTACATATCCCATATCACCTCCCGTATAATCCCGAATACCCATAAGCAAATAAGATACCATTTGAGATGTTATTATATGAAAACTATGTTTATGTTGAACCCTCAGCGTGTCAAAGTAGTGTATCTTACCTCGTTGAAGAGCACAACAAATGATAACGTAAGTTATCGAGCTTTGCAAGTATTCCCGACTACCTATAATCATTAAACGACATAATGAGCTAATAAGTACCCACTCACTTATGGTCATGACTCAAGTCTAAATACCTATAAACATGACTCATGACAATGCTTGATGCATTGGAGGTTCGTTTAATACTTAAGGCTTACATAACTCGACGGAACTCGACATTCACCCTTTAAATTAAACTTTCTGGAAACTTCACATCATCATCATCTTTTAAAAGTATTACCATTAGAAAGTAGACTCTCTCACGATTCCGTGGATAGCTTATTTGTCAAAAACGGAGTTACGGTTCAAAAGTTATGGCCTTTTGAAAATTCTGTCGCTATTGCGTCGCAACTACCAAGTTGCGTCGCAGCTATATGTCACTGTTTTCTAGTTGCGCAGCAGCTTAGTAGCTGCGCCGCAACTAGCCCCGAATCTGCACAAACCTCATTGTTTAACCTCCAAAACTTAACCAAACACACCCCAAACGACCCATAACCTTATGAACGACTTTTGTACCTCAAAATTCACCATTTTAAGACCCTAATGATGCAATGAAATTATTGATTAATCCTTACTTGATTTGCATCACATAATTAAACGTTTTAGGTCAACGAATCAACATTTAAGACATCAATTGATCATCTAATGACCTAATCGTTATGGATCTGATTATATGATTGAAATAACATAAAATCAATTTTGTTATACCTTTACTACCTGTAGATTACAAGAAGGATGCAAAAGACTTGATCAAACACACCCGAAATCACACGTTTTGAAGGCTTTTGCAAAGGAATCGAATGGAGAGGAGGGGGAACAGTTTGGAGAGGCCAACAACTGATATTTTTGCTTATGATTAGGGCTAAAGGAACCCCAATTAGCTAGACCAACCTTTCTAAAGCTTACACTTAAGCCCCTCAACTTTACATCTTCACATCTAAGGCTTAGACGACTTAACGGGAATACTTACTAACACTTTAATCACATTTAATCATCTTAAACACATTAACACATGAATTATTAAGGCTTTAAAACCTTACACATAATGCACATTAATCACACGCAAACATTAAATCTCTTAGAGACTTAACGGATACGTTGTGTTGACTTAATGACTCAAGTCAACCGTTAATTAAAAGTTTGGGATGTTACATGCCTCTCCCGCATCAAGTTGACCGCCATACTGGAGCTTCGTAACAAACATTTTCCTCAATCCGTTCGCGTACAAACAGATACTTTATATCGAGATACAACTCAACACCAGTTGAATTGTTACTGTTCAAAAAATTACGGCAGCTGAGTTATCACAATAAAGCTTCAATGGTCTGGTAATAAAGTTGACGATTTTGAGTCCAGTGACCAGGTTCTTTAACAACACCCCATGACATGGTATTATAAACGACAATATATTCAGCCATCATAGTAGATGTTGTAGTCAGTTTCTTTTTATGACTCCGTCAAGAGATAGGTCTACCAGCTAATCATAAATATATATCCAGAAGTAGATTTCGTATCGGAATTCGTATATCCAACTACTTCTAAGTTGTCACTTCTTCTATAAGTTAATGTGTAGTCTTTGGTCCCTCGCATATATCATAGAACCTTTTAGCCGGTAATGTAAGTGATATCTGGACGAGTAAAGACCTGGGCGTACATAATGCTCCCAACTACTTATGAGTAAGGTATCATCCTCATTTGCTCCTTTTCAATCTCAATGCTCGGACTTTGGAAACAATCACATATGTCTCCTTTTACTACTAGAGTTTTAGTGGGTGTGTAGTGCTGCATGTTATAGTGTTCTAATGTATTTCGATACCTATGACATAAGAGGCATCACCGAGATTTCTCATGTCAAAAACATGCGAAAGTATACGCTTTGACTAATGCAACATATCCATATACAAAACAAGGATTATGATTTGACTCACACCGATCTTGAGATAGGTGCATTGATCCACTTAAATCATTAGGAAGTCTTATCTTTTCATGACTTCATAGAATTTAAGGTACCTTTTTAGGGACAGTTTCTTCAACCCATATATGGACTAATTAAACTTGCAGACCATGTGCTTTTTACCTTCTGGAACGAATCCTTTAGGTTTTCGCATGTATACGTCTTATTGCAAGTTTTCATTCAGGAAAGTGGTTTTGACATCCATCTGATGTGACTTTAAATCATAATGAGCTACGAATGCCATCACGATCTTTAAGGAATCTTTATGAAAGACATGTGAAAAGGTCTCTTGATAATCGATTCCATTTTTTTTAGTAAGGCCCTTTGCAACCAGTTTGGCCTTATCGCGTTTGGCGTTTTCATTCGGGTCTAATTTGGTTTTGAAGATCCATTTACAACCTATAGGTTTAAATTCTCCAGGAAATTCAACCAACTCCCAAACGTCATTATGCTACATAGAATTAAGCTCTTAAATCATGGCTTCATTCCACTAAGTGGCCCGATTGCTATTAATGGCTTTTCAATAAGAGGTAGGATCAATAGTTAAGCACAACCAAATGGCGATCGTCCTTCTTCTTCCCATGGAAATCTTCTCGATCTTCTCTAGTTGATCTTGTTAATGTGTCATTTCGAATCAAGTGATGTGCATGTTAGAGATTTGTCTAGGGTTTTTTGATTAATTTCCACTCATTTCTTTTTTTTCTGCCATAACCTAGGTTGTTTTTTTGTTTTTCCTGATCGGTTACCTTGCTTGGATCGCGACTTCCTTCGTGTAGTTTAGCTAGATCATGAGCTTGTTAACAGATTAAGGGGAAAGATCTACTATTTAGGGTTCTTAGGGTTTTTAGGTTTTTCCAGTTTTGTTGCACTCTTGGTTTTTTGTAGGGTTTTGTTTGCATGACATTTGTTTGATCAAATAATCGCACTATGGCTCAACCGGAGGTGTGAGTGAGGTTATTGGTGTTTATCGGCGATTCCGTTATGGTCAGAAGGTCCGAGAGGCCGCTTTACGCCGGGTCTTTTTATGTCTAAGTCAATTTGTTCGACCTTAGGGTTTAAAGGTTTGTTTTAGGGTTTATTCGGAGGTTAAATAAACTATGAGTATGGGTTTATGTGTGTGATGCGTATGATGCGAATGATTCTGTGCCGTGAGGCTTCCTCCTCTATTTATATAGAAGGTAGATAACTTGGAGAGGAGGGTAAGAGAATTAGGGTAAATCTCTTTCTCCTTTTTGAATATCTTGTTTCCTTTTTGAGGAGATTCGTGGTAATCTTGTTACCAAGTTACATCTTGGGGAGATTCTTGCTGCAGAAGGACGTATATCTCTCCATGGTTTTGAGCTTGTAAGGGATATCATAGGTCCTCTTAACAAAGCCATGAGTGACCTCGAGGATATTCACTCTTAGTACTTGTGTGCCCTGTCCGCGGATCCTGACGCTTCCCCCTCTCAACTGATGCAAGTGCCTAATATGTAAATCGTTTGAACATTATGTCCATGAAACTTGTTTATGTCTTTGTTGGATTCTTCTTCCTTCCTTTCCTTTCTTTTACAGGTTGTTCCTCCCAAATAATTTTATTAATTTTAGCTTTATGTTTGTGGATTTATCTAATGGTATATGCCTTTTGAAGATGCTGATCAGGCAATCTACTGGCTTTTACCTTTGCAAGACTTATTCCTTAAGGCCTTATTTGGACCTGCCTTGTTGATCTTTTTGTCGAGAAGGCTTTGTCCATGAACCGAGCTACTACAATTATATTTGGAGCTCGTACGTTGTCTTATGACAGTCGCCTTTTAACTAAATTGTTTTATGGCAGTCGTCTTATGACGTAATTTGCTTTATGGAAGTGTTGTTGGGCGTCCCCTAAACTCCTCATAAAGTCTTTTGTATACATGTATATTTTGCGAATAATACTCTGATCTATCTATTTGAAAGCAAAAAATAAAAGGCAGAGGGCCTTTTACACAATAAGCTCCATGCTGCTCTAGCTTTCACTGGCTGCTTTCCGGTGATCCGAAATTTTCCTTAACCTGCATACGGAGGGCTCTGGGGACTGAGCATTGTCGGCCCTGTCCCCTGCTTCGTTTAATGGGAGCCTAGTTCCCGAGTCTTGATGTGGATACCCCATTATTTGCTCGTTCTTCGTCTTGCAGGAAGGTCAACCTAGCCGTCTGTTTAGGTTTTTTGATTCTAGCCCCTCCTTTTTACGAGGTTCTTTTTTCGAGGTTTACACCTTCTCGGCGGTCTCCTTCGGGCTCTACATTTTCGCTGTTCACGCTCCTTTCCAAATGCCTTAGCTTTCCAGCGGTTATTGCGTCTTCGATGGCCCGTTGAAGATTCCGACATGAGTCCGTGTTATGCCCATAATCTTTGTGGAAGTCGCAGTATTTATTCTGATCCTTTTTCTTAGTTACAAACCTGGGTGGGGGCGGGAATGTTTGTGCCACCTTTTCCATTGCAAGGATTTGCTTTAGAGACTTCGTCAATCCTAACAATATTATCCTCTTGCCTTCCCCCTCGATACCCGCTTTTTTAACGGTACCCTGGTTTTCATTGATCCAGGCGTGAGCACCTATTACGAGCTCGTCGTATGTTTCTGGCAGGATTGTCGTAAGGTATTCGACTAATTCCGGTGCTCGAAGGCCATGGATAAGTCCCGATATTTTCAGACTTTCGGGTAACCCAATTATCTCCTGGGTTTCGGATGTGTATCTGGCTATGAATTGTTTAATTGTGTCTTCCTTTCGACGTTTTATACTATGTGCCGCTATATGCGTTCTTTTATAATTCCTTTGTGTGCCGAATTGTAGCACAAACTTCGCTTTGAGGTCTTCAATGTCGCCTATTGATTTTACATTGTCGCTCCATTCCTTCGCCTTTCCGGTTAGGGAGTGAAAGAAGTCTCGACAAATCGTTATCGGGTCCCACTTTCGAATTGCCGCAATTATGGAAAAGTAGCTCAGAAAGTCAGTTGGGTCCCCCTCGCCGTTATAGTATATGTTTTCGATTGACATTTTTTCTTCTTTCACCAGGTTTCCTGGTGTGCTCTCAATAGGTGGGTTGTTTGTATTTGTTTTACTTATTGCGGGGGCATGTTCGGACAGAGTAGCGTTTTCTTCTCGAAGGTCCTCTAGTTTTACGTCCACTTTTGGACAGTGTCCCTCTCGGATTTGGCTACTGTTCGGAGGCATTGTTTGTCTTCCAGGCACTTTTTTCGGGTCCCTTTTTTCTCAGTATTCTTTTATCATGGCTGGTGATTTATGTGTGATGTTGTCCCAGGTTATTTTGTTTTCTGCTCCATCTTCATATGGGGAAACAGGTTCCGGCTCATAGACCTGGCCCGTTTCTCTCAACCGTCTTATTATAGCGCATATGACATCGTAGTTGGCCTGTACATAAGCGTCGGTGATCCCCCTATCTATCAGTGCGGGCATCCTTTCTCAAGGTTTGTCCAATACCATTGTGGATGACATGCTGACTAGAGTGTTGGGAATTCGAGACCCTTCATATCTTCAAAGGTGTGTCTACGTTCATCTGAATTTGATTTCCTGGATTTTCCAGGTGGTGGGATGTCTTCGCTTTGCAGTGTTGCTTTTGCATAGTTTATTTGTTAGACAGAGGTCATGCTAATTAATAGTTTGTCTAAATTCTATGATCAATTAGGGAGTCAACCTAGATTTGGTACTCACTCACCAAGGAATTCACCTCCTAAGACTCGTTTCACTTCACTTAAGAAACAGTCAGTGACACTATCTTCATCCAAGGCTCCATTACAGAGCGATGGATATTGGACCGAATTGATCATTAGAGATGAATTCGGCTAACCTAAACCTCAAAAGGTTTGGGTTCCCTTCAGAAACTAACCATCTTATCATCTAATGTGCAGGGAGAACCAAGGAAGCCTATCAGTCTTTGGTATGTTAACAGTGGATGCTCTCGGCACATGACATGGGACAAGAACGTTTTGTCCAATTATGAAGATGTAAATGGTTCGTATGTTAGTTTCGCAGGTCCCAAGGGCGGCAACATCTCGGGCCAAGGTGATGTTGTCAATGGGAAGATTACGCTGGAAAAGGTCAGTTATGTGGAACAGTTATCACATAATTTATTTAAGTGTTTCTCAGATTTGTGACAAGGGTAACACTGTCCATTTTAATGAGAAAGAAGCACTTATATTGAAACCAGGATATGTTATTCCTGAAGACTGGATCCTGCTAAAAGCTCCTAGGAAGAGAGACATCTATGGCCTTGTGTTAGGTGTTGATAATCCAAAGGAGTCTGTTTGCTTGTTATCAAAAGCAAACGAATCTGAATCGTTATTATGGCATAGAAGAATGGGACATATCAATTTCCGAAAGATGAATGACATTGTCAAACATGGTTTGGTTGAAGGCGTTCCCATGAAGCGGTTTGGAATGGAAGACAAATGTGTACCTTGTCTGAAAGGTAAACAGCAAAAGTCTGTACATAAACCAAAACAAGACAATTCTATTGCCAATTCTTTCGAGTTACTTCACATGGATTTATTTGGTCCAGTAAATGTAAGAAGTATTGGTGGGATGTATTACTGTTTGGTGGTTACTGATGACTACTTGAGATTCTCATGGGTTTTCTTTCTTAAATTGAAAAATGAAACTCCGCAGATTTTGATAAATTTGTTTGTCGAAACTGAAAACATTTATGGAGTTCGTGTTAAGAGAATTAGGAGTGACAACGGAACTGAATTTAAGAATAATGTGATGGATGTCTTTTGTTTGTCAAAGGGAATTCAACATCAATACAGTTCTCCGTATGAACCACAACAGAATGGAGTTGCTGAAAGAAAGAATAGGACTCTAATCGAGACAGCCAGAACTATGCTTGCAGATTCAGGGCTTCCTACTATGTTTTGGGCGGAAGCGGTGAATACAGCTTGTCATATTTTAAATAGGGTTACTGTAGTTAAGCTTCTACATAAGAAGAAACCGAATTTACAGAATGTTGAACCATTTGGTGTACCGTGTACTTTCTTGAAGTATCTACCTCAGTCAAAGTTTGATTCAAAGGTTGAAGAGGGATTTCTCATGGGTTATAAACCGGGAACATCAATTCGACGGGTTTACAACAAACAGACCGGCAAAGTTGATTTGGGAACAAATGTCAAGATTGTCAGTCATAAGCCCGCTATTCATTCTGGAAGTGGCAAAAACTTCGATTACGATAGTGTGTTTAGGTCACTACATGGTCCTGATTCTTATTCAGATCCTGAGACAGTTGATGATGTGATTATTTTAAGAGATCACATGGATAATACTCCTACATTTCCGCCTACTCGAAATGTCGATACTACTCCAACCAACGTTCAGTCTACTACTGATGTTGATGAAAGTGGTAAGGACAAGGATAAGACACCAGATTCAGACAATAGTGAACCTGAGAACACTACACCACCTACTCCATCGAAGGTTACACTGCCTGATGATGATCCTATTTCTGAAGAATTGAAAGATGATCTCAGCTCTCCTGAGTTTCAGATTAGAAAAAATTTAGGAGAAAGTTTGAATGTTGATTCGGTTCCTCAATATCGAATTAATAAGGATCATCCGGTTGAGAATATTCTTGGAAATGCTACAGAACCTGTTCGAACTAGAAATCAGTTGAATAAGGATCTAACTAGTTTGTTCTGTGAAGTGAAAGACACTGGATTGATAACTGAGTGTTTGTATTCTGGTTTCATTTCACAAGTAGAACCTAAGAATGTTAAGGCAGCACTTCAAGATCCATGTTGGGTTGAAGCTATGTAAGAAGAATTAGCTCAATTTGAAAAAGTTGGAGTTTGGGAGTTAGTAGATGTGCCTAGAGGTAAAGAACCGATTGAAACTCGTTGGGTATATAAATGCAAGCGAGATGACAAAGGGATCGATACTAGAAATAAAGCACGTTTGGTTGTTCAGGGATTTGCACAACGAGAAGGATATGACTATAACGAAACTTTTGCACCAGTTGCTAGGATTGAAGCTATAAGGTTATTTTTAGCTTTTGCAAGTTTCAAAGGTATAAAAGTGTATCAGTTAGACGTTAAGAGTGCCTTTTTGTACGGTGAAGTTAAAGAAGAAGTGTATGTTCACCAACCACCGGGGTTTGAAGATCCGAATTATCCAAGAAGAGCATATCGACTGGATAAGGCTCTGTATGGATTGCATCAAGCACCCAGAGTGTGGTATGAAAAGTTGTCGACACATTTGTTGACAAATGGGTTTACAAGATGATCAATAGTCAGCACATTGTTTATCAAGTGGAAGAAGCGAGATTATCTAATTGTACAAGTTTACGTGGATGATATCATTTTTGGTTCATCTAATATAAAAATGTGCAAAAAGTTTGAAATGAGCATGAAAAATGTATTTGAAATGAGTGCCTTGGGGGAATTACAATTTTTCCTCGGACTACAAGTAGATCAAAGGAAAGATGGATTCTTTATTCACCAGTCTAAGTATGTCGATGACATCTTGGAGAGCTTTCAAATGTTAGAGTCCAAGACATATGGTACTCCTATTCAGCAAAATCATGGTTTAGGAGTTCTTGATCCGAAAGATGAACTTGTGGATGCAACTTATTATCGTGCTATTATTGGCTCATTGATGTATCTGACTGCTTCGCGTCCAGATATCATGTTCGCTGTTTGTCTTTGCGCTAGATTTCAAGCTAGTCCGAAAGAGTCACATTTGACTGCAGCAAAACGTATTCTATGTTATCTTGAGGGAAACCAAGGGCTTGGTTTATGGTATCCAATGGGAGGAACGTTTGATTTTGTGTCATATACTGATTTGGACTTTGGCGGTTTTAAGAATGACAGAAAGTCTATGACTGGAGGCTTCATGTGAGGCAGAGTATATGGTTACTGGTAGCTGTTGCTCCTAGGTATTGTGGATTCAACAACAACTTCGTGACTACGGTATGGATTTTCTTGATACTCCTATTAGAATAGACAATAAGTCAGCTATAAAAATTACAAATAACCCTGTCATGCATAAGGTCACCAAACATATTGATATTAGGCATCATTTCTTGCGTGATTGTGCCCAAAAGAAGTTAATTCATTTGGAAAAGGTTATAACCGATGATAATTTAGCTGATCTGTATACCAAAGCATTTGATAAGACTCGATTTGAGAAGTTAATTCTTCTCAATGGGATGAAGAATGCTGATTCATATTAAATCTCTCAAAGAACTAATTTTGTAAGTTTGTGTCTGTAAATAGCTAGAGTCATAAAAATACAAAAAGAGTTCTCAGTGTCATGAAAACCATAAAAATGTGAAAAATGATAAAATGACAAAAATATGGAGAGATTTAAGTTAATACTGTGAGATGATTAGAAGTGAGGATACTTAGTTTTTAAGTCTGCTTAATCGTAATAGAACTGCTTAATTCAGTGATTACAATTTGGGATATATAGGTAGACACAAAGTAGCAAGGTTTCCTTAATCTAAATTTAAATTATACAATGTTCTTGTGGGAAACATATTCAGATATATGGCTGAGAATGCTTGCTTTTCAGTAATGAATTGATCTGGTCCTTAAATTTTGTGAAAGATCTAGCATTACTATAAGATTTGTTCAATGTATAGGCAAAAACCTCTACCAATCATGAGCATGAAAGTTAAATGTGATATTGTTTATGCAAATGAAATGAATGAAAATTAAGGGGCTAATGTGGTCTTTGAGATTTGGACAAGTATGTCCTCGGGGTGTCTTTCTATACCTAGCCTACCTAAAGCTTCCAACTTGGGATAGGTTGTCAGAAAGTTCGCTACATGGGTCTCATAGAAAATCACGGGTTCCTTATAAATAATGAAATGCAACAGCAAAAAGTTAAATCACAAAGTAATTAATTCTGTTATCTAAAAAGTGTCTCATGATTTGTTTAAGGATGTTTTTGAATACATATTGAATATTTGGTATCTTAGTGCTTGTATGAATTACGGAAGTATATCTGGATGTGGGTCACATAAGTTCGCAAACTATTCAATGGCATATTAGGCTACTCGGGTTACATGGTGATTGTCCTTAGCCAGGGTATGTCGAAAGTGTCATAATTCAAAGGAAACTGGAAGTACCGAGTGTTTAAGAGGACAAATATACCGGTAATTGTGGTTGAATCACTGTTCATATTTAGTAATAAGAGAATTATTTCTCACTTGCAGACTTATGTAAATGCTAATCTGATCTAATCTGCAGAAACTTAGAATTTCTTGTGAATAAATAAAGTAGCTTAGTTTATTTTTATTTTTATTTTTATTTTTATTTTTATTTTTATTTTTATTTTGTTTCTCTTTATTTTTATTCTTGTAATAAGTGTCAGTTTGTGTGTCAAACTAGTTCTTATTGTACGAGAGATTTGATAAAGCATGAAAAGTTATAATTCTTAGTGAATTATATAAGTCTTGTTGCTTATGGTATAAATGTGTAAAAGATGGATTTTCTATTTAATACATAAGTTGTTTAATTTAGAAAATGAAATGTTTTGAAAATTGAAAAGTCAAAATATTTTTGAATATGTTTCAAGTAAATTTTTGAAATTTCAATTGTTTTTTGGTAGATAAGTATGCTTGACAAAGATTGGACTTGCCTTAGATCTTGTAATAATTACTAGGTTAAGTTTTTGGTTGTTTTGCATATTTATGTTATTTTATTGATTTTGATGCATTGATGAAGTTTGTTAAGTGTGAAGTTTACAGATATCAAATTTCATTTGAATACCATGTTGAACCAAGTCGGATTGGATATATCATGAATAATCTACATGCGGAATGCATCATTGCCTATTTATTAACCTAAGACTTAGTGTGTTAGGTTATAGTTTTGTTATCAAGATCACAACCTAAGATGTAATGTGATAGGTTGTTGATATGATATTTATGATATTTTGTAATGCAAACTTACATTAAAATGATTTGCATTTGTTTAAAGTTAAACATCAATGAAGAAATGATCGATTTTTTGTCAAGATAATAATGTAAGATTTATTTGATACATTATTGTGATGACAAGTTAGTACGGATGATTACTGATTGCATATTCGAGTGGATACAGGTTTTTAGTAACGCGTATCTACAGGTTTATGTTTCTGGAATTTCTGGAATTTTTCTTTGTTTAAATTTCTGGAAAATTCACGAAATTTGGCTAAAGAATGAAGCTTATGTGGTTTAAAATCATAAAATTCATAATCACCTTGTGCTGACGTCAACATGCCTCGCACTGACGTCATCACGAAGTCCACGAACTGCGTGTTCGGCCCGGCCATGTGGATTCGAATATATATATGGGTTATTACTATTCATTAATTACCATTAATCGAAAATTAACCCTAAATAACCACACGAACTTCGTCTTCCTCGTGCACACTATTCATCCGTTCCCTTTTCGATCGATTTCATCTAGTTTTCGGGTTTCTTATCCAGATTTGTTGGTAAATTCGTAATCTAGGATGGATTATTGATGTTTTGACTATGAAATTTTGACGATTACAAGTCGTTATATTGCCCAATGATTGACTTGTTCTTCGCGTGAACAGTACCACGAACGATCTAAGGATTGAATCATTGATTTTTGATGATTTGGACTGAAATTGGACATAAAATTAGATTAATTAATGTTTGTACACTTTAAATCTATTAAAAGTTCACATTAACATATTCAAAATCAAGATTAATCGAATAATCTGTGGCTCATTTACTATTCACACGAAGCAGATGAAGAACACGAAGAACATCCACTTCGTGTTCGTCTAACTTGAATTTGTTTCGATTTTCAGTTTTTCTGGGCATACACGAACCATAAACAAGTCCACGATGATGTTTTAGATTAATTATAACATCATATGGAGATGTTTTGTACTTCGTGTTCTGGGTTCATGCTTGGTTCGTGCTGACGTCACGACGAAGGAGATTCTCCTCGTGATGACGTCATCACGAAGCAGAAAGCCAAAACCCTATTTTTTGTTTTTCGTTTATTCTAACTTTTTATTTTCTTGTCTTTTTTGTTTGTTTTTATGCAGGTATGGCAGGACAAGGTGCTTGCGTGTTCGTCAAGGAACATAATGCTGCAATTGACCTCAGCATTACGCAGTCAGGATGCACACCAGAGTTTCATGGTTTCCTTTAGTACTTAGCACGCTCTCGCATTCGTTTTGCTTTGACCGAGAATCCTCCGCTGGTCATAAGTCTTATTACTGAATTCTGGAACTCAGCTAGATTGGTGCAAGTTGGTGATCACACTATGATCCGCACTACTGTTGCTGGACGTAACATTCAGTTTACTGCTGGAGAATTACGAACTATTTTGGACTTAGGATCTGATGATATGGAGCAAGGTCCTGTTGAGTTTGAAGAAAGCTTCTGTGACGGTGCTCTCAGGTGTATGGGATATGTTGGTGATATTACTCATCCTTATCGCAAGAATCGTCTTCTAGGCAAATGGAGATTGCTTGCCTACTACTTATTGAGGTCTCTTAGTCATCGGAGTGCAGGTCATGATCAGTTGAACATTTTACTGCTTCTCAGGTGGTTGCTCTTGTGCTGAACAAGACCTAAAGCTTTTCCCAGTACATATATGACAATTTTGTAAAGCAGTTGAGAGCATTTGGAAACGATAAGAAATTTTTCTTATTTCCAAGATTTGTGATGATAATCATTCTGCACAGAATAGCAGATTTACCGTTTGATGGTCCTACTTTCAATTTGGGTCGTCTGACTCATAAGGTGTTTGTTGAGAGTATGAAGCGCTTTGCAGGTCATGGTGTTCCTGATAATGTTGCCAATCCACCATTGTCCGGACATCTCATAAATCCTGGCTATGTTGCTCCTCGACAAGGTTGGGAAGATGACGCGCTTGTTGCTGCTGCTGCTGATGATCAAGCTCAAGAAGATCCTCAAGAAGAGCGAGCTGATCAGTTTGAGGGACTAAATGATGTTCCTCTGTATGCTAGAGATCTGGAGGATGATCCAGATATAGACGCTCTTATGCAGGATGTTGATGATCCCGCAAATCTTGTACCACCATCTACTGGAATCTCTACTTCTACCTCTGCTCCAGTTGATGTTGATGTTGGTCCTTCTGAAGTCCCGGTTAATGTGAAAAGGATTCAGAAGATGAAGAAGAGGAAGAAAGACTGCCGAAGCGAAGAAGAAGACATACAAGATCTCAAGCTGAAGTTGATAGGGAGTTTGCTGCTTATTCTGAAGCCATGGAGAGGTCTCATGCACCTTATGTTGGTGATACTCCATTGGTTGCTTTAAGAGCTTCTGTCTATGAGATTCCTGCTTCTATGTCTGCTCCTTCTGCTGCTTGTGTTGTTATTGGGGAAAGAAGGTCGAGACCAAAGGTTATAATAAAAGGAATTGGTTCTCGTGCACAAGTTGTTACTGAGGCTACAATTGTTACGATTCCTACTGCTCCGGAGTCTACAGTTCGTCAAGTGTCAGAGCCGACACTTGTTGCTCCTAGGCCTTCGTCTGCTCCTATTCAGGCGACAGTTCCTGTTTCTACTGTCATGGGACGTCTGTTGGCTCCTCTGCAAAGACCACAGATGCCTCCTACAGGAACTTTCAGTGCTCGTATGCCTTCGTTTGAGGCTACGATGCCACCTCAGGCCTCTACATCTGATGTTGCTTCTACGTCACGTCCAGTTGCTCCGGTTCAAGTGCAGCTGAGTCGTTTATTTTCAGAGAAGAAGATGTTGGAGATGAGGGTCACAACTTTGGAAAGTAAGCTAAAGCTCCAAGCTGCTAAGCATCAGGAAGAGATGGACATGATGACAACACTTGTTCATTCTCTTGGTTCTAGACTTGACCAATTCTTGGCTCAAGGGGGAGATAAGAGTGGTTGTAAGGATGATGAGCTAGCAAGGAAGTCAAGAGATGATGATCATGAAGATCAAGATCCAGCTCAAGGTCCTAATCAAGCACAACCAGATGTTGGTGAGCCAGAGAATAGAAGTCAAGGTCAAGATGCTGCTGATGATACTATGGATACAGAGACTGCAAATATTCAGGGGAAGTCATCAAGACAAAGAGAGTCAGAGATTGCTGGTACAACTGGTGCTAGTACTTCTAGGACTCAAGATAAAGGCAAAGCTGTGATGACCGCTCCAGATGCAGATCCTGATGATCTAGATAACAATGATGATGGGGAAGATTCCAATTCAGGTAACTCCGATTCTAATTCTGATAGAATAGAAAGGGAGATAGTGAATGATCCTCATAATCATATAGAAAAAGAAAATCTTAGCAAAGGAAAATCTACTCAGGATAGTGAGTCAACTAAGACTGATTCTACTACCAATGCCTCTACAGAGTCAGATTTGCACCCTTTAATTGTGCATAGACTAGAAAAGAGATTGGGATATGATCCACAAGCTCATATGAGAGCTAGAGCAAAGATTATGGATTATGATAATTATTTTGATCCAGGGATCAAATGAAAGAACAGTCAGGGTTAACTCATACATCTTCAGAGTCAGAGTCAGATTCGGATTCAGATTCGGATTATGAACCATAGTGCTAATGATTTTTGTTTTTGTTTTTGTAATAATTATAAGATAAATATGAATGTATTTGTTACATTATATTTATGGTATGATATTATTGTTGTAAGTTAAAATAGATAAAGATTATAAGATAAATATTAATGTAATTGTTACATTATATTTATGATATAGTATTATTTATTTTAATTTCTTTTATGTATTTATACTATTTTATTATGTCTTAACTTATGATTTATGTTCTTTATCTTTGTATATGTAAATCGTTTGAATTGCAGATAAGCTTCAAAGGATAGGTGCATTGGATGATCTTGATGCTGAAGAAGATCTAGAAAGTATCGATGATGAAGATTTGGAAGAAGGAGAGTTCATTACTTCGGAAGCTGATAGAAAAAGGTTGCTTGAGACACCTTATGACTTTGATCGTGTCTTTAATGAAGATGAAGTCATTCAAGTTGAACCAATAGCTGAAGTAGAACATCTCAATCTCAATCCAATCAGAGATAGTCCAAATGAACCTAAGAATGCTGCAAGTTTGAGATTTACTGTATATGCAAATATAGTTGATGAAGGACATGATAATATTTTTGATCTATACTGGAATATAGATGCCACACGAGAGGTTGACCTTGGAAGATTTAATATACCTCCGGTGCAGCAAGATCATGAGTTTATTATTGATAGACTAATTCCAGGTTATAGAGGACATACTGGTTTGATGATACGTGATGCGTATAAACCATCAATGTTTTGGGAATATGTCTCAGACAAGGATGCACCCAAATACTTCTTAGTGATACAAAGTTGGTTCTATGATCAAAGAATCAAATTGTTTATTATCAAGAGAAAGGAGGGTTGCCAGTACATGTCAATAAGTCAAAGACACTTCCACTCTCTCAGTGATTCTGACATGATAGATTTGGGAAGACGATGGTTCGTTATTCTTCAGAGCAATGGACTTGCAGATTTCTACTGGAATAGATTCAGAGATGAAAGAATTAAGTATTTCAGTGTTAGAGGTCTGAAGCCAGAAGAAAGGTTGATAAAGCCAACACCTTTGAAGAAGATTAAAAATCCAGATGGCACATTTCGGTTTGTCCAAAAAAGGATTAAATGTGTTAAGAAGGTTCCCGCTATCAGATGGGATCAAAATATACTGGCAGAGATGACATTTTGGCAGATAGATATCAAGTCAGGCGAAGCACAGATGTTTGTTGATGATTCACAAAAACAGATGTTGCTACGCATGTATCATCCGATGCAGGTTGTCAATTTGTCAAGAGGTGATCAAAGAAGACTTTTGGATACACCTTGTTCAGTGGTGGATTTTTGGAGAGTTGAAGAAAGACGCTATCGCAACATTCTCGCACATTGTTTGCAAGAGAGAATTCATGCGAATAGCACAAGATTGTTGTTCAATGTATAGCTTTGAAGTTCAAATTTTGAAGACTTTAAAGAGATCTAGTTGCAATCGTCAAGGGGGAGTCTGTAGATGCAGATTCGTTGTGACAATCGCAACATAGATTTGATTATCGTTTATGTTTTTAGGAACTTGTTTGTAATCATTTAAATAAGAACTTGTGTTGATATTTAATGATTACGTTTGAACTTCAATATTATATCTGTTTATATTTTATATTGTGTTTGTGTGTCATATATTGTTTTGCAGGTACAAGAACATAGAATCAAGGTTTATAAGTGTCGTAGAACACTTAAACGATGATTGGATGTTATGTACGAGCCAAGCGAAGTAAAACAAAGAATCAAAGGGTCGAACCTCGTGCTGACATCATCATCATGTAGGACTGGCCTCGTGCTGACGTGAGCACGAGGCAGATCGATTGATTATTGTTTCGGGCCTAATCCTTCGATTAAGGCCTAAGCCCACACAACCCAATATGAATTAGCATAAATACAAGACCTAATCTACGAAATTAGGTTAATGATTTTTGAATCCTTGATAGTTATTCACGAATTTCGGAGCTAAGGTTAATTGTTCCTTCGTGTGTTCTTCTACACGAACCACAAGCCTTGTGCATCTCCTTGGATTGATTAATTACTTATTAATTAACAAAAGGCAATAGCAATCTAGTTATCTCAAGAGGATTCCGCACTCTTGACATAACGAATCACATCTTATTACGATCCACGCAACAATAGGGCACCTTACAAACTAGGTATAGGGATAGATATGGCTGGTTTTCTCATGATAAACCTAAGAAACAAGAAGTTTCCGCACCTCCAAAAGAGTCTAAAAAGATAAAAGTGCTTCAAAACTCTCGTTCTAATCTTCTTAGTGTCAATCCAACAGGTAGAAAGAGCTTGATTAGTGAGTCTAAATGGGTAGCTAAGTCTTTAGTACCTAAGATCACTAAAGTTGAGAAAAGGAAGAAAAGGCAAAGGAGAAAAGCGGGTAGTAAGAAGAAGCTTGTTTCTGATGTGTTAAACAATTTATCTTTTAAATCCTCTTTGAAAAACAATGTTAATGGTGCCAAGGCTATGCCTTGTGATGTTGTAAACAATGTTAATTCTCGTGTGTATGGTTTGAATGCTGGTAGACATGTTACTTTTGATTCGTGTGTTAATATTCGTTTGTTTAATCCAAATGTGCTTGTTGATAATGTGCTTGTTAATGCCTATGTTGATTCTAAAGCATGTTTGTATGCGTTTCCTAAGTTATATACCCTGCCTGTTTTAACTAACCACAAAGGACCCGTCTTCAAGTGGATACCTAAAGTCGGTTAATTCTATTTGATTGCAGGAAATAACCATCTGTGTTTGGATACTCGATTCCGGGTGTTCAAAACACATGACTGGCAATAAAGCATTGCTCAAGAACTTTATCGAATGATTCATGGGAACTGTTCGATTTGGTAACAACAATTTCGCTCCTATGTTAGGCTATGGTGATATTGAACGCAATGGAATTGTCATTAAGAAAGTTCACTATGTTGAACGATTAAGTCATAACTTGTTCAGTGTTGGACAATTCTGTGACAACAATCTTCAAGTTCTTTTTTGACAATCTCTTTGCGAAGTTCAAACTCTAGATGGAGTTGACATTTTGTGTGGCGACCGCGATGATAACCTTTTTACTGTCAATCTCGATGATAACCAACCAACCGATAATATTTGTCTCATTTCGAAAGCTACATCAAAGAATTCTTGGTTGTGACATAGAAGGCTTTCTCACCTAAATTTTCCTACCATCAATACTTTGGTCAACAAGCATCTTGTTGAAGGCTTGCCAGACTATAAATGAAAGTGAGCATGTTTGTCCTTCTTGTGCTGTTGGGAAGATTAAAAGAGCTTCTCATAAACCAAAGAAATCTCCTAATTCGTTAGCACCTCTTCATTTGCTTCACATGGATCTTTGTGGACTGATGAAAGTACAAAGCCGAAATGGGAAGAGATACATCTTGGTTATTGTTGATGATTATTCAAGATATACTTGGGTCAAGTTTATTGCCTCCAAAGATGAAACAACTCAAATTCTGATCGATTTCATCACTTCTACTCAAGTAAATCTTCAACTTCCAGTCCGTTACATCCGTTCGGATAATGGAACTGAGTTCAAAAATGTCGTGTTCAATGAATTTTGTAAATCTAAAGGCATTACTCCCCAATTCTCTGCGGTTCGTACCCCACAACAAAATGGTGTCGTTGAAAGGAGAAATCGAACGCTTGTGGAAGCTGCAAGAACCATGCTTGCTTATTCTAAGTTGCCTTCCAACATGTGGGCTGAAGCTGTTGACACTGCTTGTCACATTCAGAATCGGTCCATTGTTAATCAGCGTTTTGAGAAGACTCCTTATGAGGTTGTTAACAAACGGAAAACCAACATCAACTATTTTCATATCTTTGGGTGTGTTTGTTATACTCTGAATGATCGGGAGAATCTTGGAAAGTTCGAGAAGAAAGGTGATGAAGGTTACTTTGTTGGTTATTCCAAGACATCGATTGCCTACCGAATCTATAATCGCTGAACAAATATGACTCAAGAAACAATGAATGTTTGGTTTGATGAGATGTCAGGCATGATCTTTGAGCAAGAAAGTTTGCTACCAACAAGTAATGATCCAAGTGATTCAAATACTTCATCAAGGACTTCTACTTTGGCATCTAAATTCAAGAAGTTTCCAGCTCCAACAAGTGATGAGTTGGATATTCTTTTTGAAGAATTCTACAGTTCTAAACCGATTCATGATGAAGAACCTCAAGTCATCATTGAACCAATTCGGAACCATGATCTAGTTCCTGACAACCATCATAAATCATCATCAAGTTCTTCTGAGCAAGTTGCTACTTCTTCAAGTAGTAATTCTTCATCCTCTTCTAATGATTCTTCTTCTCAATTCTCTCCTGATAATTCTTCTCCAGTGAATGTTCAAGAACAACCTACCCGATATACCAAGACTACCAATCTGATGAACACTCCAAATGTATATGTGCCTCTTGATTTCGATCATCCATCCTACGAGGAAGCTGTTCTACCAAGCTATGATTCCATCTCTCAGCAAAACTCTGGTTTTAATGATGATGATGTTGATGTCAATCAACAAGATCCTCTTCCTCATGATCGCAAATGGTCACATATGCGAAACGATCATCCTACAGATCAAATTATTGGATATCCACAAGCCGGAGTAGCTACTCGTACTTCAGTGAATGAGTGTCTTGTTGCACTTTCTCTTAGCAACATTGAACCCAAAACTATTTCTGAAGCTCTTCGAGATCCAGAATGGGTTAATGCTATGCAAGACGAACTCGCTCAATTTGAAAGACTAAAAGTATGGAGATTAGTTTCAAATCCAAGAAAAGATGAACCTATTGGCACAAAGTGGATTTTCAAGAACAAGAAGGATGAGAATGGAGTGGTAGTAAGGAACAAGGCTCGATTAGTTGCAAAGGGTTATTGCCAACAACCTGGTGTTGACTTCGACGAAACTTTTGCTCCAGTTGCAAGAATGGAAGCTATTCGGATTTTCTTAGCTTATGCTGCATTCAGAAACTTCACTGTGTTTCAAATGGATGTGAAGACATCTTTCTTGAATGGTGATCTCAAAGAAGAAGTTTACGTTGAACAATCAGAAGGTTTTGTTGATCCCAAAAGGCCAAACCATGTCTACAGGTTAGACAAGGCTCTCTACGGTCTTAAGCAAGCACCCCGAGCATGGTATGATTCCTTATCTACTTTCTTGATTAGAGGTGGCTTTACCAAAGGCACAATTGATCCTACCTTGTTCATTCGCAAACAAGGTTAGCATGTTCTTCTTGTCCAAATATATGTTGATGACATTATCTTTGGGTCAACCAGTCAAACATTTTGTCAAAACTTTTCATCTCTAATGGTTAATCATTTCGAAATGAGCATGATTGGGGAAATGAACTACTTTTTGGGTCTTCAAATCAAACAACTACCAAATGGTAATTTTATATCACAAGGTAAATATATTCATGACATGTTGAAAAAGTTTGATATGACTACTTGTTCTTCAATTTCTACTCCAATGGCTGCTCGTACAAATATTAATGCTGATAAAAATGGAAAACCATTTGACCAAAAGAGATATAGAAGTATGATTGGTTCATTGTTGTATCTTACAGCATCTCGCTCAGATATAATGTTTGCAACATGTATGTGTGCTAGGTATCAAGCTGCTCCTACTGATTTACATTATCAAGCTGTGAAACGAATCTTTCGTTATCTGAAGGGTGCACCCAATTTAGGTCTCTGGTATCCAAGGGATACTGGATTCAATCTAACTGCTTTTTCAGATGCAGATCATGCAGGTTGTAAGCTTGATCGCAAAAGCACCTCCGGTACTTTACAATTTTTGGGTGATAAAATTATGAGTTGGTCTTCCAAGAAACAGAATTGTGTGTCACTATCAACAGCTGAAGCTGAATATGTGGCTGCAGCTAGTTGTTGTGCTCAAGTGTTATGGATGAAGACGCAACTAACTGATTATGGTCTGAAATATGATCATATTCCCATCTATTGTGACTCTTAAAGTGTCATTGCTATTGCAGTCAACTCAGTAAACCACCCTCGATCAAAGCATATTGATGTGAGATATCATTTTCTTAAAGATCATACTGAGAAAGGTGACATCGAGCTCTACTTTGTGGGAACTGACTATCAACTTGCAGATTTGTTCACAAAACCATTAGACAAAAAGAGGTCTAACTTTCTTATCTCTAAGCTTGACATGTTAAATCTTGAAACTTAACTTATTTTGTTCTTGATACATTCTTGAAAAACAAAATACAAAATTTGAAAAGACAAAAACAAAATACAACTATAGAAAATTTTGAAAAATTCCAAAAAGATTTTCTTTATTTTTTAAAGTGGCTTACATATGCTATGTATGTAACCCGGGCCTCATAGTTTTATTTATATATTTGTGGTTTACATATACTCTGTATGTAACCCGTGCTTAAATGATTTATTTATTTCAAAATGGCTTATACATACTCTGTGTATAACCCGTTCTTAAAAGTTTTTATTTATTTCCAAATGTATTATTTTTCCCGTCAAAATATTCTTTCACTCTCAATTGTTGATATGAGAAGCGATGGATTGAACGCCTTTGTGTACTCCCTAGTTGTCTCATCTTGAACAATTGATTGAGTTAAATGTGCTTAAATATTTTATTTTGCATCCAACTTGTTGATGTAAGATGCGAAGGATCGAACGCTTTTGTGTACTCCTAGTAGTCTTACTATGAACACTGTTGTTGACGCAAAACTTTGTATTTCTTAAAGTTTTGTTCACTTTTAGACTCTCAAATTTTTCCGTATATATCACAACAAAGATTTTATTCTGTTTGATTTCACAAAAACCAATTTTTTCTCTACCTTTCTATGACAATCATTTTTGATCTACCTTTGTATAGATTAAGGGGGAGTTTGTGATTTCAAAATATTCAAAACTTCAAATGTGTTTTCAAATCATTTTCATACACACATTTGATGATTTTCAAATGATTTTTAATCAATTGAAGTTCGGTGTTTAGTTTGCACTTGAGCGATTCGTTCACTCCATGAACTTCATCATCACCGATAAGTTCTAACCGCGGAGTATTCAGTTCTTTCATTAGATTGTTAGGGTATTTTGAGTGATGATGGTTTCGTGCAAATAGGATGGAGGGAGTAAAGTCGAAAAGTGAGAGGTTATGGTGATATGTTGTGAGAAAAGGGTTAAAAGAAATGATACCCTTCCCCAAAATTCTCAAATCGCTGGGTAAAACACATTTCTATCGGATGTCATTTGTTGATATCTTGATTAAGACTTCATGAACCCAGTGAAGCGATGCACATCTTTACCTAACCACCCAAGTTTTTCTTAACAAATACTTGTTTTATTTCTCACGGAGATTTTCACATTTCTATTGACTCTTCATTTGGAAGATGTTGATATTGCATAAGGGCGACATTCTGCTCCAGTCCCCGACTTCATTTGATCACGTTGTGTCTAGAGCTATCGTGCTTGATCATTCATTTGATCATTTTTCATTTCTTAAGATACATTCGAGTCATATCTTTGTGATATTTTTGCTTATCTATGTGATATAGCCGGAACATTTGTAGTGATATCTTAATTGATATTCCACGATGATCAAATGGAAATCCTACCAATGCTAATATCTTTTCCAACGTTGAACGTAGGTCTCATAATTACATTTATGTGATTATTGAGTGAACGAGAAGTCTATCAGTGACCTCGGATTTTACCTAAAAGTGTTTAAGGATAATAGATTGTGGTTATCGAACGCCTTAGGTGACACTGACCATGATTTATATTCTTTGAAGCAATCTCATAGTCGAACGCTTTGTGCATATTATATGATACATAGGAAATCCGAAAAATGCCATACATTTCTATCGGTCATTTCATTAATCTTTTTGATTTTTGAACATGTTAACGGATCATCCTTATCTGGTCTTTCATTTCTCATCTCACAAACACAAAAACCACCAACACCATACTATAACGTTTGTACCAACAACTTCAACCTTACATTTTAGTTACCCTTAGGATTCTTTAGGTTGGACTACCGGTTTGGGTTGATGTGTTGATACTTGCTATTTCTCCATGTAATTCTAGTTTTAACTTGTGAAGTTTCCTTTTGGTTTATCAATCAATGTTTGCATAATGAAATTGGTTCCCAACTTTGTCATTATGAGGGGGAGAAAAAAAAAGATTATGATTGATTGAGAAAGAAAACCTTTGAGCTTGATTTGTGCAAACATGGAGTTAGTAAGAAGGTAGTAGTGAGTGTATGGAGGTTACGGATAAAAGATAAGAGAGAAAATTTAGTGTATGGGATTGATGGGAAAATTTGCAATTGATGGAATTTCAGTCAATTGAGCTCAGATTTTCAGATTTGAGTTGTTCATTTTCAGAATTGAGTTCTTGACTTGAAAAAGATAATTACAAAGATAAGGATATGATGTCCAAAAATGCTTCAAAATGCTTACACTCATGAATTGAGGGGGAGCATGATTTTTCATAAGAGATTTATTCAAGTTTTGTTCAAAAGTTTACTCTCCAAAGTGTTTAAGTCAAAATGACAAAGATCAAAGCTACAAAAAGTTGAAAGATTGTTTGGAAGATTCAAGACAAAGAAGTAAAGCTTCAAAAGAGTCTTCATCAACACATTTCATTCAAGATCTTCAAAGTTATACATTAATACTTGATCAAGAAACTTCAATGCATATATCAAGGGGGAGAGTACAAAATTTTTTTTATACTTCTTTTTGATACTTCATTCCAAGGAAACAAATTTTCATTCAAGAATTGAAGATTGAAGAACCAAAGCCAAGTTTATACCTTCCGCACTTTAAAAGACAACTCTGATTCATGGTTCAACAATTTTCAAAGTCTCTAAGACTCATTCATCTTATTCTCTGTTCAAAAAGAGCATTGAGAATTTCATCATGTTTTAACCTTGAGAAGTCCAAGACCAAGATTGATTCAAGCTCTCCAAAGACGATGAGAAAGCTTTGAAGACTTGTTTCATCACATCAAATTGTCTTCACCACCGGGCTCATCAACTTGATTCCTACAAGACAAAATAACACGTACTTCATTCCTTACAATATATCACTAAGGGGGAAAATGTTAGAAATCCAAAAATAGTGATAAATTGTAATTTAAGTTAGTGGACTTATTTGTAGTTAAACATGGTGAAATGATTTCTAAGGTTTAGGGACTAGGAGTGTTAATTATCCTAATTGTATAGTTGAAGTATAAATAGGTTCTTAATACCTTAAAAATCATAACCTTTAACAACCATTACATTTTAACACATACTTAATACAAGATCCGTTCCTCTCTCTCTCTCTCTCTCTCTCTCTCTCTAGAAATCACACACACTAAACACACCAAAAACACACACACTTGATCCATCATTGTTGAGATCGAATCCAAAGCAGAAATTGTGTTATATCAACCATCTCTTGTAGCCAACAAATCATCTCCCTCCTCATCAGATGAAGAAACAACTACCATTTGCTTCTTAAGAGCTTCAGAAACCTTCCTCTCAACAATTAATGCCAAAGGATTAGAAGATACAACTTCTGGCATTTTGCTTGATGAAGCTTTGCTTAGAACTTGGTTTTCATTGAGTTTGAAGGATTCATAGAGAGTATGAATGGTGAACTTGGTCAGATTTTGGTGTTGCTTGATCTGAGTTCCAAAATCATCCCATTCTGGACCAAGAGCTTTGATGAACTTGATGTTCAACTCAATCTCTGTTTTCTTGACATTGTTCTTCCTCAGTTCATTTATGACATTGCAAAACCTATAGTAGACACTCTCAAGAGATTCATTTGGTAACTTGTTGAAGTTGTCAAACTCAGTCAAAACATTGGTCAATCTGATTCTCGAAGTCATGTCAGCTCCTTCCATCTATCTAGCCACCAATCCCATATCTCCTTGGCTGTTTCATAAGAATCAACTGAGCCATAGATTTCATCTGGTAGAGCTTGATACAAGCATGATCTTGCTCTGTTATCTGCAGTTGTTCGATCTTTTTGTTCTGCATTCAAAAGATCAAGAGTGAGAATTTCCTTAGTAGTGGGATGGCGATGAACTGCAAGTCCATTAAGGATGGAATCTTTAAGCATGTGACCATTTGTTTGACGTTCCACATAGTCCATAAATCTTTTCTTCCATAGTCCATAAGAACCACGATAGAGAATTGGAGGTCTTGTATCTGAACCCAATGCCAATGCTTCAAGAGAAGCCATTTGAAAAAGATTTGATTTGAAACTTGAATTGAATTAAGAGTTGAAGAAAATCAGGAAATGAAACGATCTTGATGAAGATCGTCCTAGAATGAGATCGTCCTAGATGGAGATCGTCCTAGAATAAAAGAAAAAGTGAGACGATTTTGAAGATGATCGTCTTGGAGAATTTAGTGGAATTTGGCTAAGTATGAAATGAAATTGAAATTGAGGTTTGTCTTTGGAAATAGAGAGAAAGGTGAGACGGTCTTGGAAGATCGTCCTGGGGTACTTGAGAATTTGATGAAATTTTCTAAGTATTTTGAAGAAAATTTGACAGAGTATCAATATGAAATGGAAGTAATGAAATTTGAGCAAAACCAATCTTGAAGATCAGTTACCTAATAAGTGTGTGATTCCCAATCACAACAACTTTGAACAACAACCAAACACACCAACTTTCAAAGAGACATTGAGACGATCTTGATGAAGATCGTCCTAGGGTCAAGAGCTGAGACGATCTTGGTGAAGATCGTCCTAGCTTGCTGTCTTAAAATTGTCAAGTATAAAGAATTTTCCAAGTATTTGAATTGACCAAACCAATCCTTTCGGATTAATTAGCCACAATCAAACACTTCACAACACCCAAACACTTGTCAGAACGATCTTGAGAGGATCGTCCTACAAGCCACAAATCACAAGAATGAAATTTGAGGTTTCAAGGACTAAGACGATTCTGAGAGAGATCGTCCTGTGGTCATCTTCTTCATCAGGATATTAGTTATTTTCATAAACTCCATTAATGACTTCTAAAAACTTCAATATCTTTTGAATTACTGGGAGTTAGAACTTGAAATAACTTGCAACCTGCTCGTTTTCACCTCAACTACAAATATACGAACAAAATTCAACACAAAACACAACAGATTCGAAACCTAAAAATTGCGCCAAAATGTCAAAATTCAAACTCGACATTTAGATCGAATTGGAACTTGAAACTTGACAGGAATATGTTTTCAACTATCACGAATCTATTGGTGAACAAAAAACTATGATATTATGAGATTTGATCGGTGAAAAATGAAGAAAAATGGACGGAAAAAAAACGGTTTTGAATTTGATTTTTGATGAATCTGTGATCGAATTCAGTAATGGATCGATATCAGCATGATGTTTTGCTCTGATACCATATGTAAATAACACGATTTCTACACTGAATTCACAGATTGAATGACGGATTGGATGTGTGTGTGTTCTTGGTGTGGGAGTGTGTGTTTTGAGAGATAAAGAGGATGATTAGAATTAAGTGTGTGTGAAAGTTACAAGAATGAAAGGAACGTTATTCTTCTTCTTAATGATCTCTAAGGTGTGAGGGTATTTATAGTCTATACCTATACATATGCTAATTATCACATCTAGTCCCTCAACTTTAGTGATCATTAAACTATGACTTAACAACAAATAAGTTCACTAATATAAATTACAATTTATCACTATTTTTGGATTTCTAACACGATCTGCACCACTTCGCCCCATCATCACTCCTAGGGTTGTTGCCATCACCACACAACCCACCATCCATCGACCTACCCCACTTGGGGAAGGTCAGTCCAGTCCCATTTCCCTCCTTAGTCCGGATGTGTCGAATCTTGGGAAACTGCGCTGGGAGAGGATGATGAAAATTGTCGGGGTCACGAGGGATGAGATGGAAGAGTTGAAGGCGGATAACAAGAAGCTCAAGGAGGAACTAGTGAGCAAGGATAGGAGAATCGTACAACTAGAAGAAGGTTTGGCAAACACCATGGAGTCTGTGGCGCTTAGGAAGGATATGACTCGGGTTATGGGTAACAAACTAATAGAATGGGAGAAGAAAATGAGTCACACATTCGAGGCTATGTCAAAGGCGGCCTCCACCGGCATAAGTCATACACCACCACCATCATGAAACATTATCTTTATGCATCTTATTTTACTTTTGTCTTCCTAATTTCGGGCAGGATGTGCCCGGTGACTTGACCTTTTCTTACTTTTATTTTGAAAATTTGGCAAATTATTTGGGTATAAATTTTGTAGTATCTTACTACGTAAAATTTTTGTTTTAGTCATTGCATCCAAATATCAAGATATGTTATTTTAAGTTAGTTGAAGTAATATTTAAATGTTTGATTTTTATCTAAAACTACTTGAGATTTTTAGATCTTATTATGGGATGCCTAAAATTATTGTTACCTTAAAATCGTTTAAAAATTCTTATTAACTGGATTATAACTCAACTTTTGAATAAATAATATCCAGTTTTTGCTTAGTTAACATGGAACCCAACTCTAAGTTTCTTACTAAGTTGTTTAAACCAACCTTAAGAAATTATTATTATTTTTATTATTATTATTTTACTATTAAGGGGGGAACTTAAAAACTTTTCGCATCATAATGCAATGAACAACCACTTCTTTGAAACTCACTCTGACCTTAGCATATGTATGTATGAATCTAAACAAAATTGCATAAAGATGATTGTGTATATGGTGATTGATTGATTGGTTTGCTTGTGGTTACAACATGGTAGCGGTATTGCTAGAGCTACCAGAATGAGCTACAACATTTCAATGGATTTTTATCCAAAATCCATTGAAATGTTTCTCTCAAGGACAAGCATGGCGCCCGCTAGAGCTACCAGAATGACAACCGAGGACATCGAGAGACTAATAGCCGAAGGAGTGGCAGCCGCGCTAGCTGCCCGAAACGCTAACCCGAATGGAAATGGAGGCCAAGGAAATGAACCAATGACGGTGCAAGGAGAAGCACCAAGGAGATGCACATATAGGGATTTTCAACAATGCAATCCTCTCACTTTTAGTCGTACCGAGGGTGCCATCTGGCTGATCCGATGGTAAGAAAAGATGGAGACGGTATACCGCGTTAGTGATTGCCCGGTGGACTGCCGAGTTAAATATGCCTCTTGTACACTACAAGATGGTGCATTAACTTGGTGGAACACTTATGCTCATAGTGTTGGGATTGATGAAGCATATGCTATCGCTTGGTAAGACCTAAAGGAGATGTTGAGGGGTGAATATTGACCAAGGAATGAACTTCAAAAATTGTAGGTTGAGTTTTGGAATTTGAAGACTAAGGGTGTAACACCCGTCATTTAAAAATCTGGATTTCAAAAAAACTTTGTCAAACGGCATTTAAAAAGTAGCGGAAAAGGATCACTTTAAAACTGCCCCATCCGTAACCGGATGGTACCTTTATATAATGGTGTTACTAACGTGCATCATCAAAACAATATAAATGAAATCCAAGTTATGTCACCAACATAAATGCCATCATTATTACATGTTCATAAATCATAAATGAAAGTAGCGAAAACGTTAGGCTAAGGGAAGTCTAAGCATTCAACAATCTATACTAGTCTTCTTTATTACTTCTACCAATCTCACCGAGCTAATCCATTCCTAGCTCAAGCTTGCTTATCCTGAAGGCACAACATTTTCAAAAAACAAGTGTTAGCTAATATATTAGCTAAGTAAGATAACATGATTTGAAAACATTTGCCAATTCATAATATATTAACAAAACATGTCATAAATGTTAATATCACATACATATCACATCACAAGATAAACATAACACAATAGGATCATCATATTCCTAATGTGCCTAGCATTTCTTTCTTATCTTTCTTTCTTTACTTTGTTTCTTTGCCTAGACGTGGGCTAAGTGACTTACGCCACTTACATAGGGATGTGGGGTTTGTGTGCAGGTGGTCGTAGACCATACATGGAGTCCTCACACCCGACATGATGGGTAAACCTTTCGGTGGTTCATCGGCGTCGTTAAGGAATTGACAAAGTCATTTCCAACTGAATAAACTGTTTATGCCTTTGTGCAATGGTGGTTAGTTACTCCACCCGGAAAACTCAAACGTAACTATGCCACGGGAGGTATCATGATTCCCAAACCACGTGACCACGTACGCCCTAGCTCCGAGGAACTAGCACAGGTTAAGCTTAACACAATATCTTGAATATGCTCGAGACTTCTTAATTATATTAGCTTAGGCTACACTTTCACCTAAACTAATCACATACATCATCTTTTACTTTAGGGCCCTTATTCGTGCACGTGTCATGGCAATCCTATTCATATGTCTAGTGACTAGGTGTTCAAGACATGCAAACATGCAAACATTTCATTTCACATACATTTAAATCATTCATATCTTACCATACATCATCAATGGTAATCATACATATCCTATAAAGTCTCCCATATAATCCCATAATCATACAAATAGGCAATTATATCCATTTGAGGTTTTAACTTATAGAAATTATGTTTTGTTGTACCCTCAGGTGACGAAAGATGTTATCTTATCTCAATAAGAATGCAATAACAAAGTGTCACACCAATTAAGACTCAACAGTGAATGCTCAAACCTTCAGAACCTACGATGTAAAAAAGAGTCCAATTAATTGCTAATTTACTCACTATCATTGTCTTTTAATGAGGACTCAACATCATGCTTTTATTAGTAAATACGTTTAATTTAAGGTGTTAAATATTCAATAACTTTTAGTTCAATAATGACAATTTCAATCTCGAACCACAAGATTCAAAAATGACAATTTCAACCTTGAACCATAAAGATCAAAAATTACAATTTCAATCTCACAAGATTCAAAACACAATTTCAATCTTGCAAGGACCAAATATGTCAATTCGGAACTGCAGGAATCAAAACTGTCAATTTCAAAATTGTAGGGATCAAAACTCTCACTTTTCAAACTATAGGGATCAAAACTGTCACTTTTCTAACTATAGGGATCAAAATCATCACTTTCAAAACTACAGGGATCAAAACTGTCATTTTCGAAACTACAGGGCCTGTTTATGTCAAATCAGAAACTTCAGGGACCAAAACTGTTATTTTCAAAACTACAGGGACCGTTTATGTCAAATCAAAAACATCAGGGACCAAAACTGCAAAATCTGCTAACAGCGACGTCAGCGAATGGGACATGCAGATTGATCGGGGAAAAATCTTTCCATCGCTAAGTCGTCGCTAGTTTCGTCGCTATATGATATATAAACTTTAAAATGCAATTGAGGCTTCGTTACTTAACCGTTTGAAACGATTCTTTTTGCAATTTTCATGTTTTTTAGTAATGAATCAAAATCTAGAAGAAAATCTCGTTTTAAAATGTCCCATCATCGGGTTTCATTAAAAACTCAATAACTATATACGTATAACCTTTAAATCACGATTGCCGCTTCGTTACTTAACGGATTTAGATGATTCTTTTTGCAAAACTCGTCATTTTCAGAGAAGAAGGTATTACAGAAAACAAATCTCATTTAAATAGCTTTTATCACTGGATCTCACGAAAAAGCTATTAAAAACGTTACAAATCGTATCGAAATCCATATGTGTGAATCAAGATAATTCCAAACCTTTTTACAGAATTAAAAGATATTAAAAATGAACCATATTACATTAATCATCTCTGCTTGTATGTCCGTCGTCATTGAGATCCCAAAATATAACCGAAAACGATAATTTTCGGTATAGAAATCCCTAGACACAAACAAAGATCATCGTAATAGACATATGTTTAAAAAGAAAAACATACTTACTGTTCTCCAACAAGGAACCCACGAATTTTGAGAGAAAAGATGAAGAAATAAGTGAGAAAATAATGAAAAGATAAGGGAAATGGAGGCTATGAGATGTGGTGGCTTAAATATGTGATTATGGTAACAATAAGTTAGTAAGGGTTTTGAAACCCTAATAAACCTGATTTTATCTTTCAAATTTGTTCATGAGGATTGGGCCTAGCTAAAGCCTACTCAAACTAGCCCAAAAAGTCATTTTAGCCTAAAAACTAAGGCCCAAAGCTAATACGTACACTAACGAATGACTAATTAACGTCTTAAGCACATAATGGTGAACCGACACACCATTTTAGCATCAGATAAATCAATTATATATCCACATATAAGCACATTAATCATCGTTTATCATCAAATTAATCGCCTAGCAATTAATGAAACCAACGGCGTTAAAGATCAACTAACGATAAACCGATAGAAGTTGCCGACTAACTAACGACAAAGTCAAGGTCAAAGTTTGAAAAGTTTAGGATGTTACAACTTTTCTTTTACCCACATACACACCCACGTGATATATACTAAACTAGTACTAATACTCGTGCGCGGTGCACGGATTGACTCATAATATTTATTTTTCATTTAATTATATTAAAGTTTATATATCTATTTGATGCATAAACCATGTAATGCAAGTTTAAACATTTATAAACTAAATAAGTTTAAAAAGATTATAACATATGAAAAAATACATAATCTATTTTGAAAACGCAGATTTTGTTTTGTAATCGCAATAACAAACATCCCCTAATTATTACAATTAAACTACTACTTAAGCATTGATCACTTAAAAAAATCTTATATAATAAGTAAACTAAAGTATTTGATAAATTACAACTACATGAAAAGAAACTTACTTTCAACAGCTGCATGTGACATTGTTCCTAACAAAGAAGGTATTAATTGATTGAATTGGGACATATGGAGTAGTTGTTTCTAACTAAAAAGGTTATTCGATATGAATCGATGAACGAAGATTATTAAATATTCAAAACATTGTATAGAATAGATTATAAAAAATAAAAATAGGAAAAATAAAGAAAATTATCTTCATGGATGAATTTATATTATTATTTTTTAAAAGATCGATCATACAGAATATTGTATAGATTAGAAGATATGTTTTTGTTTTCATATAAATAATATTCACTAATTTAATTAAACGAAGATTATTAATTATTCAAAACATTGTATAGAATAGATTATAAAAAATAAAAATAGGAAAAATAAAGAAAGTTATCTTCGTAGATGAATTTATATTATTATTTTTTAAAATATCGATCATATAGAATATTGTATAGATTAGAACATATGTTTTTTTGTTTCCATATAAATAATATTCAATAATTTAATTAATAATAGTTGGAAACATAATTGGATTAGGATTCTTATCAAAAGTACACGTGTCGATGAAGTATCTCACCACATGTCGTTTCAAAAATACCACAATCCTGTTTTAGTATATTGGTAGATAGTAAACACATAGTACTAAAACAAACAAAAAGACAAACACCAATCATCTTCTCCGTCCTTCTCTCACTCCCACTGCCGGCAACCACCTCCAGCCGCCCTCCAGCCGCCGGCCGCCGCTCTTTTCACCGGAAAAATAATCCGGCCATCACCCTAAACAACATCTAGTGTTCTATCTTCAACCCTAGGCACCAGATACATCATCACCACCACAAAACCGGCACTGCTGCTGCTCCACTACACCACCACCGCCACCCAACGTTCAGATCTCACGGAGGGACTTTAAAGCTTCATATTAGGTCTCTATAGGTCTGCCCATTCTTAATTTTTTGTACTTAAACCCTATAAACGTTTTTCTTACTCTCTTTCTATCTCACAGCCGCGAACCACCACGAGTAAACCACCACCAGCCATTGTTTCAGACGTGGGAAACCTTCAAAACAGGTTGCTTAATCGTACAAAAAGGTTTACATAATCATAATACGCGGCTATGAAAAAATGTTTTCTAGTTTTCTAAAATGAAAAAATGAAAACTCCATCTTTTATTTTGAACGCGTTTTCAAAATTTTCAAGGCTTTTTTAGAAATGAAAAACCTTTTTATTTTCTAGAAAACTAAAAATGAAAAACTTATAAACATTTTTTCCAACTAAACGAGCCCTTAGTTGTTTTTCTTTTCGGTTCGAAACCGCCATGAACCGCCATCACCCGCCACCTTGCACCACCGCAGCAAACCACCACTGTTGTTTTCTGTTTTCCGAGCTGTGGTGGTTGTTCATGGCTGTCCAGATCCGAACCCACTATTTTCTTGATCTCAAAACGTCGGTCGGGACTAACCGAAAGGAAAACGACTTTTAAACTTCAAAAACTTCAATGTGCAGCCGACATGCAAATCTTAATATTTTGACAACAGGATTTTTTTTTCATGGAAAAACTAATAAATTATTGATTTACTTGATTTAATTTAATTAATTAAGTTAATAATAATTATATGCATTTAATGATTGTAAAGTTCTTAAGTGAATGTTCCCACTTCCAAGTAATACCTTTATGACATAAATCCCAACATGCATAATGATTAACCTTTTTCTTGGAAATATGCAAGCATGCTTCTATATAATTTCATTAGTGTGATAATCTATGTTGGGAAAGTTTGATAAACGTGCTAGTTAAATGCTCATCTAATACATATATATATACTAGGTATTTTACCCGCATGATATGCGGATTGTTATAAATATTATTTTATACACAATTGACTAATGAGACAAATGTGTTTAACAAAAATTTTATTAAACTTTCTTAGACATAAAACTTTTTGACATGACACACATGCATAAATGTTGTAAAAAGTATAGAAGACTAAAGAAGTGTTACATAGTCGAAAACTTTCAATAACATACTCTTACAAAATTTATTTATGACTTCATAGAATATATTTAAAGTACTTGATGTTAATCACAGACTTACATCAACTAATCAAAGAAAAAAAAAACTACATTATCATTCTTAAGGTAGCATGGAGTATTTTTATTCTTTATTCTTTTCTCTCTTTTTTTTTCCCCATTGAATCAAGAAGACTTCATGTTATTAAAGTAGTAGGCTCCTTTTGTGTTCTTTTTTTCTTCTTACCCATCACTATCTGAGTTGTTAGAGTTTAATTCTATATACAAACCTCAAAAATTCACGGTAACTTGAAGAACAACATATCTTACATTTGACCATAAAACACACTTATACATCCTTGAAAGCAAAACTTTTGACCCTTTCACTTTTAGATGAATGTTGCTTTATTAGAATTGCTAACAAGATAAATAGCTAATTTCTTTATGCTATTGAATTCAAACTGAATCATATAAACAAAGATGGTTGTGAATCATTTGCCTCTATATATGCTACTATATGCACCTCTACATTTTATCATGAGGAGCATTCTTAAATAAAAAGCGTTGTGCTAACAATATGATGCATAGTCCAAAAATCCATCGAACCACTAACACAAATAGATCCACTAATACAAATAAAAAGCCCAAACACTTTCTCAGCCAACTCAAAATGCAATTTTCAAAAATCACGTCCATAACTAATAACTAATATCTGGTAAAACAGCTACAATCAGCTCCGTTTTTCTACGCATAATACAACTACCATGCATCCAAAATGAACTCTTTGGACAAAAGAGGGCACTTCATTTGAAAAAACATCGAAAACCTACAAAAACTTAAAATTTGAATGAAAAGGGCAAAAATAACTGTACCTTGACTCCTGCACTCCATATAGCCTCTAGATTCTCATTACTTCCCTTTAGTAATAAACAAAGAATCATCAAAAACACCAAAAACCGCTGTAAATGGTAGTCAAATAACGCACAATGTGATCATAATCCACCTAAAAATATTTTGAATTGGTCGAAACACTTATGCATGCTGCTCTACCCTTCTCATGAGCTTCTGCTACTTCAACCTGGCGTATAACATATTATTAATTGTATTTATTGATATAGGTCATGTAGGTAAAAGTGATCCACCCGACCTTGCACCAAACATAAAAACATAGGACAAAAACAATGTAAGGTCTAGATGACCCACTTTGACCCAAACCCATTAACAACAGCCCTGATATGATGTCATCGCAAGGATTGTCAAAGGGATTTGCTGCCTTACTAACATCATATATCCTCAAATAAAATACATTAGTCAATAGAAAGTAGGAATGAGTAATGCTACTCCTGCTAAGTTTAAGATGAAAAGTACATGAAAAAGAGGCCATAAAGGTCAAAGGGATTAGCTACCTTACTAACATCAGATGTCCTGAAATAATTAACATCATATGTCCCGAAATAAAATACATTAGTCAATAGAAAGTGAGAATGTGGAATGCTACTCCTGCTAAGTTTATGGACCCGATTCACATGGATTATTAATCCATAACTTGTAACTGTTAATTACTACCCACAATCTACATATCTGCACACCCAAGTTGTTTTCATAGGAGGGCGATAACATGTTGGCCGTTTAGACTTTAGATACACAAACATTAAACAACCAACCCAACCAACCCGTTAGTTTGCGACATTACATTAAACATGTTATGGTGTCTCCAAATTTCACGGATGTCTCCGGCTCATATCAAACAATCTAGTATTTAAGAGATAATAAGCACATAATTAATCAAAAATAATGCAATGAATTTGAAATTAAAAACTTATGATCAAATTATCTAAATATATGAAAGCGAATAGAAAACATCATACACCTAGTAGCTATTGGCGTATACTAAAAAGTCAAACACAAAATCTAATTTGAAACAAACGCATAAAATCTTCAATTCAAACATAACAAATCACACTTTACAAAAACGTAATTCTAAGTATAAATACATATTCTTAAATACATATAATATAGATTTAGGTATAAATAGGTTACCTGTATTTGTGTGTGGCGATAGACTAAAAGAAAGAAAGGAGCTTAGGGTTTGGTTTAACACAGAAGAAGGAAATAATAGAGGGGATAAATATGATCCACTTTAGGAACCGGGTTAGATCCGCATGTTTGAAAGTTCATTTTATATTTAATTATTCAAATTAATTAGGAAGATGACACATAGGATTAAATTTATGTGGCAGTGTAATGAGTTATAGTTTTAAATTAGAAGAGGCTTAGAATCATTAGGTTAGCTATTGTTTTAATAAGTATATATATATACACACACACTAATATAACTTGACCTACTATGCCCAACTCCTATTTACGACGTCGGTGCAAAGTGTGCGGTGACTTAGCACGCTTCGGGTGCTCTCATGACCTATATGATTATATATATATATTTATATATTGACCCACCATGCCCATCTTCTATTTAGAATGTTGGTGCAAAGTTGTGCGGTGATGCATTTATATTTATAATTCGTGGTTATTCTAACTCACAACCATACCTAATTGACAATTGCTCAACTTCTATTATGGAAACCGGTGCACTCGGATAGGTTGTGAGGGAGAATGATCGCGGATGCTATTATGAGTTATTTCAACATACAACCATACTTCTTTGTCATTTCACGTGTATATGTTGTATGGGAGAATAACCATAATACTATTATTACTACTATATTGTATAGTTATTATTATTATATATATTATTATATATAAACCCATGAAAAGACCAACTATAACTACCACGTGGTCAACCTCTAGCATTATCACATAAAGAAACATTTTTAAATTACATTAAACAATATTATTTGGAAGAAGAAGGAAATTTCTTAGGAAACAATAGTATAGTTTATTAAGCCAAGTTTATATTTTAATTCTATAGGGTAACACATTCAAGAGGATTCTCTATTTGCTAATATTTGTTACTTTGAACTAAGATGAGATCTCCTTAGCCCCATTTTACTTGTATAATTTGGGCTGCAATACATATTCTTACTTTTATGAACACATGTACATGCATAACGGTATACAAAGCTATTATAAGTTACTATGTTCACAACAAGTCCTCACAATCATGATACGTTAGTTATGGCTTTAAACGTGGATATGTTGAATAGCGTTATTTGGGTTGACACACCCCACCCGGCATAAACACGACTGGAAGCCCAACGGGTGATACATATTTGTAAACATTCGGTGTAACAACCCTCATTTTCCAACTAGGACAATTTACTTGGACTTATTAAGACATTTAATTCTAGAGGATTATTGAGAGGATTTGCCTTCTAGACATTAAGGCATAGTGATACTTTCTCTCTAGCTCAATGGAATGCCCAAAAATAGCTAGCTGTCTTAGAAATGCCATGAACAATAACTATAATCATTCAAGACAATCTGAAGCTATAGATTAGTTCTAATTGAACTAGATGAAATGTCAACGAACCAAAATTTTTATATCAAGAAGTTAAGATTACATAAATAATTATACAAGGTTCTCAAGTTGTGATAGCAACTGGAAATCTTTATAAATATCCAACAATTCAATCACCAAGCTATTTAAAGTACATTTGAACACAAAAATATAATCACCATCTCGAAAATTTTATTTATGAACCTTATGCAAATAATAATAAGCTTATATATATGTAACTAAATAAATACAAGTTTATAAATAATGAGTTAAGTAACAAATTAAAACACAAATATATATGTACACATACAGGGTAAAGTTATTTTGAGAACCTTTTTTTTTGCGAGAACCTTTGAGAACTTTTTAAATCAAGCGCAACCGATGATTGTTCTTTACATGAAAATTGTTTTTTGACTGTTTTCTGAATAACTTATGTGTAATTTTGAAGTTTATAATTGTGTGGAGGCATGGATTATCATCCGTTATACAATTATGTGGATATTTGGATTCTTGATCACATGTGCATGAATATTGCTGTGATCACATGTATGCAAGTCGATCACATGTAATCATAGCAATATTCGTGCACATGTGATCAAGAATCCAAATCTCCACATAATTGTATAAAGGATGATAATTCATGCTTCACACAATTATAAACTTCAAAATTACACATAAGTTATTCAGAAAACAATCAAAAAACAATTTTCATGTAAAGAATAGTCATCGGTTGAGCTTGATTTGAAAAGTTCTCAAAGGTTCTCGCAAAAAAAAGGGCTCTCAAAATAACTTTTCACTACACATACATATTGATGTGACCAAATTATACTCATCGCCCACATCGTTATTGGCTTGTTTCTTATGTGTTTTAAGTCGATTTTATGTGCATTTGGCGTGTTTATGGTGTTTGTTTGTGTTTTTAGGCTCTAAACAGGCTACGCGTTCATTTGGTGCATTTTCGGAAGACTTATTAGCCCAGAAGTGGTTTATGATATCGAGAGTTGATTCGAGTGGAAGAGACGGCGAGTTAAGCAAGTTTAAGATCGAGAAAAAGAATTTCCACACAAGTAAGGGACTGCGCCGCAGTAGGAATGTACCTAGCCCACTGCGCCGTAGCCAAAATCCTCGGAAACAATTGGAGATTGCCCCACTGCGCCGCAGTGGGGGTTGCATGTGAATGACTGCGCCGCAATCACTGGAGGAGAAATATAGGACGTGGAATCGGACTGCGCCGTAGTGGAGGGTTCGTAAGCCACTGCACCGCAACCACCTTGAAGTCAAAGTCAAACCAGACTCATTGCGCCGCAGTGAGGGAAGGTGAAGCTCACTGCGCCACAGTGAGTGCACGGGAAAAGGGAGCTTGGAGTCGGTTTTACATCAGATTTTTGGAGGGTATATAAGCAAAACCCTAGGTCGAATTTCAGGTTATCAAAAATCTTTCTAGGAGCTGTTCTACAAGGGTCTTCAATCTCCAATCAAGATAATTTCTTAGGCGGATTCGTTGAAGATTCACGAGCACCCATCTAGATCGTATCTACTTTTACTAAACCCTAAACCCTACTTTTACTGTCTCCAATCATGTTTCTCTTCTATTTCAATTATTATTATGGATTGATCATGAGTGGCTAAACGTTTAATCATCCACCTTGATGAAACGAGAAAGATAATGTGATTGCAATTATCGTTGTTCTGTGATCTTGATGATTTTAATTCTTTTTATTAATTAATTTTGATATTGGTTGCATATATTCTTCGTTGGTGGTACCAGTTGAATGTGTATGTGATTTTAAAACGGTTACTTGTCTATGAGTAATTATCACTAGTTCATGGTATGATAGTGAATGTCATTTTAAGAAAAGATTAATTTTGTCAACATGATTGATAGCGGTTGGTGGTACCACGTTATTGTCACATAGGTGCAATTGATAATTTGATAGTCAATAAAACTAATTGTTGGAAGAGTTGTCTTTGTTTTGGTGCTACCGGCTTGGGTAATTTAACTAGCAATTAGGTAATTCGGTATTTTGTTCACGGTTGGTGGTACCACGTGGGCACCTTAATCTTGTCACGATTATCTTTAAACTCTAGAGAATTTGTTCCTAATTAAATGCAATCACATTTGAAGTCGAGGGAAGTAAAGGTGGATGACTTTTAATTATATTGTCTGAAGTTCTTTTTAATTTTATGCAGTTTGTTTTGCAAATCAATTTTTACTTTTATCGTCAAAAAGGATTTTCGAAGTAATACCCGTTTTCCAAACCATTTCATAGAGCAACTAGTCATATCCAATCCCTATGAACGAACACGGACTTACCTCATAACTATATTACAAACGATCGGGTCCACTGCCCGTGAGTGCGTAGTAGTGAGTTTGTAGGTGAATCTAGATTATAAATTTAAAGCTCGATTTTGCACATCAAGTTTTTGACGCCGCTGCCGGGGATTGTGTGCCGATTTAGTTGTTAATTTAGTGGTTTGATCCTTTCTCACGCGTGAGGGAGTTATTTGCTTTATTAGCTTAGATTTGTTTTCTTGTATTATCACAGGTGCATTTGACGTGTGGTGTTAGTTTTGTTTTGCAGGATTGTTTCATAGTTGATGATTTTGCGTTCTTCGGGGCGACCTCTTTATAGTCCATTGAAGACTCCACCAAGACGCAGGATTAACCTTTCAGCACCACCACCGCACTCACCTCCAGATTCAGACGAAGAAGGATTCTATTTAGAGGAATTCTTTAATCTTGCACTTGTTAAAGACGAAATGGGTGACAATCCACCACCGAGAGACCCAAATGACATCTGGTATGGTGACCGAACCCGAACTATTCCTACGGCTCGTGGTTCTGCCATTAGATCACCGGGTGTTGATCAAAATTTCAACTAGAAGCCAAATCATCTTAAAAGCATTGAAGAGCAGAAATTAGCACTTAGAGAGGTTTGAGAAGTTAGCATGGCTTTATCAATATGGCCAAAACCAAATGAATGCCGTCAAACTTGAGACCTTTGCTATTACTCTCACCGGAGATGCCGAAGATTTGTTCAATGATCTCCCCGAGAATTCGATTACTACTTGGGATCAACTCAAGGAAGCTTTTATTAGTGAGTTTTATTCGGTTAGAACTCAAAGGCAATTGGAAAACTTGATAAGGTCCTTTGTGCAAGAAGATGGGGAAGATGTTGTTGATGCATGGATCCGATTCAAGGAGATGTTGAGAAATTGTCCGGGACATGAGTTGACTAAGGAAAAGTATGTTGAATTATTCTTTGATGGTTTGAATAAGGGGTCTAAAAGAGAGATGGGGTATGCTTTTGGCGGAAGTTTTAGCAAGATTACTCCAAATGAAGGTTATGACATTTTGGAACGTATGGTGAAAGATAATGCGGCTATGGATGATAAAAGATTTTTGAAGAATGAGGGCCGATTTAAGCAAAGTAAAGTTGCAAGAGCCGATAGTAGCAACAACTCTATTGTCATTGACGAGATTCAGGCTTTGTCTGCACTTATGGATAAAGGATTTGCAACTCAAGAGTCTCGGTTTGGTTATCTTGAACGTGATGTGAAGGTACTTGCTTGTAACACCTCACCGTTGGCGGAAACATGACGTGTCATGAAAAGTACAACACGACATGGAATTACATAGATATTGCTAAATGAAATAGAATATAATAAATATATTCCCGAAAGTATGAGTTCAAGTCATGACTGTGCTAAAGTAGCTTATTACAACCAAGCTCAAAAAGAATAATCCAAGGCATGTAGCCTTAAAGTCTGACAATTAATAAGGAGCACTAATCTCTGAAGTTCAGCCTAGCATAGCAGTCTTTATCCCTGATTAGCCTGAGCACGTGAAAAGTATACTAAAATGTGTCAACACAAAGGTTGGTGAGTTCGTAGGTTTTATGTCAAAAGTTTAGTAAAAGAAATAAGTCTTTTGTCGATTCTTTTAAGTCTAAACAAGTAATAGTTCAATATATAACGAGCAGAGTTACGCCATAATAAATCCAAATGTCTCAATGTCTCAAGGTCCGGCCTTACGGTACCTGCCTTAGTCCGAAGTCTCAAAGTCTCAAGTCTCCAATACATACAAAAAGCACGTCAATTAAACACGTCATTAAGCACATCAACAACCACATAATCACATACATACAACAAGACAGAAGCACGTCAAATGGCATAAGTAACTCTATACGCACAGGCTCAATACTGAACATAAACAGAATTCGACAAAACTGTTTAAAAAGAACAAGTATACTTTTCACCCCAAAACATGTAAAAAGAGGGGCTACGAAACTCACCTGAAAGCAGCACAAGTATAAATATCCTAGATCAACGAACAAGAACACGAACAGTCAGATACACCCGAAACAAGCTCACTATCTGTCCAAAAGTCGCCCAGTAAGTACTTGGAGTTGATTGTACTCGTGTATGTCCTATACTAGTGTCTTAGGAAATGCCATTATGTCTTGTCAAATGTCATAATATATATAATAGTTTTGTTGTCCTTATAAATTGTCCAATAATAATGTCACATATCATGGATATATCTCGTCAAGTATTCATTTGGAACGTCACGATATAATTTGTCAAGTTCGGAAAGTCGTATGATTTGTATTGTCTTTATAAAGTCCTTGGATATATTTGTATATAGTCATAAGTCCATATTAAATAAATCCTTGTATGTATATTATATGCCCATATCAATTTAATGCTATATATATCTAATTAATTTAGTTTATATATATATCCAATATAATTTCAATATTATTAAATTTTGAGATTTAATTTTAATTATAGATCAATTAATTAAAATATAATTTTTATTTATTTAAAACTTTAATTTTGACTAAAATACCAAAATAATATCCAAACCCTAATTTTGACTTTATCAATCCTTAACCAATTTTGACCAAAAGATCTCAAATTAACCAAACCCTAATTTTTCCAAAATGATCAATTTAAACAAAATGGTAATCTGCCCTTTAACCAAGTTTGACCGGCATTGACCGAACCGAAAACATCCACAAATCTAGATTCAATCGAAAAGGGCAAGATTTCAAAGTGATAAAACCTCGGATCTATAATAGATCTAGCCATAAACAACCTAAGACAATGATGTGTATTTTCTAGTCTTAAATTTATGAACACGAAATACCTAGCTACTGGCTACTACACACTTGCGGGCAGTGAACCCGTTCGTATGTAGTATAGGTGACTTAGTAAACTGAGGTCGAACACCAGGACATAATAAGCAATTGTTACAATAAAATGATTCAGATTAAAAGGGGGGTTTTCTGACCGAATTGTCACGTTGCAAAAGTTAGTGAAGAAAGTCAGTAATCCCGTAGGATTAATCGCAAAAGAATATTTGATGGTTGAATCTTAACACTGATTTAAAAGGAACACCTACTTGGGTCAGCTCACATGCCAATCATCGGGTCTAAATATTACTTGCATTTTGTTGAACGACTCAACATGTAGACTAGATGAACTCCCGTTATACTTGAAACTTTAACTGCTCAAAACATAATTATTGCTCCCGTATTTAATTTCTACTCTAAACAGTTAAGCATTAAATATCTGAGTTGATTTTATGATTTATTCTTTTGAAAGCTTTCTTTCGAACTGTTTATTCGCCTAATCAGATCCCTCTATCATAAGCGTTTACACATTCAAAAATGAATTTAATTGTTCTTAATCTTTATCGTTGATTTCTCCCGAACTCCAACAATTTAATTATAGACCGATTAACCATTTCATAAATCAATTGACAATGACATAGATTTCTCCCGAACTTCTAATTACATTTATCAATCAATTAATATAAAAGTTGAAAACAATATTTAAATCCAAATAAATGTGGATCTTCGATTAAACATATAAACCTTGTCCAACATTCACAAGCAATATTAATTCGACCCTATGACATGCTTACTACCCAAGCGGGTGCTAAGGATTTAGCTACTCATATTAAGAACAAAAGAACAAACAAATAGAGAAGAAATCATATTATACCAAATGATTGACGAAAATCCGGTAGCAATGATGATTACAATCCAAGGTTGAAAAGATGTAAAACCCTAACCAATTGTTTGCTCCAAAGTGTTAAAAACTATATGAGAACTATGAAAATTATATCCAAGATTCGTCACAAGTGCAGAACCCTAACTGAACCTTTATACAAAATACGCGTGTAACGGCCGTTAGTGGGCTAACTGCCGTTACATTTGTACTAGATCACTAACGGCCGTTAGTGTAGTAACGCCCGTTACAAAACAAAGGGAGACTAACTGCCAGTTAGGATACTAACTGCCAGTTAGGATACCAAAACCAAAAATCACTATGTAACGCCCGTTACAATACTAACGGCCGTTACAACTTCCAGATTTCGTTTTCTTCGTCTTTCGCTTGATTTCAACCGAATCCTTCTCCCATTTCTTCCATAACTCATCAAAATCGACCAATTCATTCGTCTAATCAATTTCCAACCTGAAAACACTTAACACACCTTCAAAGCATCGAAAGTTGGATAAAATATTAAAAATAACAAATAATTGGTTCTAAAATCATGTGGGAAATGGTATAATATATGACACATCAAATCCCCCCACACTTAAGCTTTGCTTATCCTCAAGCAAATCCAAATTGAAAATCATAAAACTCCTTGGCACATCATGGAACCACATTTCAGTAATCAAAAAGAAGCTCAACCACAATCAAGAATGAGAATAAATGGTTAAGCAGTTTTACTCTTAAATGAAAACCGGAATGTTTGACAATATTTGACCGATACACAAGCCTTAATAACACGACTAAGCACAAATGAAACGAATAAGTGACAAATCGCCTATCCTACTCCAACTAACTTACTCTTGGGGTTGAATATTTGAATAATCACTCAATGCCCAGTCGTGATACATAATCTTTTAACCATAGTTGTGATGCATAAGTCGCCAAGGCGCAAGCGCCCTATAACGTCTATCAGAAAAGGACTTTAAGGGTTGTATCATTTATGAGGCTTAATCGGGTAATTAAACAGGGTATGGAAATTTAGGTAAACAACTGGTGTTAACAAAGAACTAACACAACATTTAACAAAATTTTCACAAATAGTCTAGTCCAAACAAACCCATGTCATTGGTTGCCAACGGTCCTCATCCCAAGAAGTTCTCCCGACCACAACCTCAATAGAACGATCCAAAAACCGACACCATAGTGGTGTATGACAATCAAACAACTGATCAACCATATCTAACCAATGTTGACTTCAAACAAACTTGCCAACTCCAAACACTCTAACCATACATATATATTAAACTTCAGCACATTTTATTGGTTATAATGACGACCAACTTACATAAAATGATTTGACAAAAAGGAGAAATACCAATTGACAGCCCAAGCTTAATTTTTTCATTTTTTTTCTATATTTTTTTTTTCAATTCTTTTATTCTTTTTATTATTTTTTATTTTTTATTTTTTTGTGTGAGCAACTTTTACTCTGCCTAATTGGTATTCTCTTACATAATGAAGAAAAAGTGACAAATCATCACAAAAGATTGCTAAGATGAACAATTTAGACTTTATCCAAGAACCATGACGAACTCAAACTACCCCCAAATGATGAGAATATCCCGACCCGACATAATAAGGCAAAACCCAAACCATCCAATCTAGCAAAGGCAACCAATGACCACCAGGATTTCGACTATCGGTATGGCGAGGAAAGATTTATATTTAGGTAAATTTAACAAAGAATAGGCTAGTGACAACATGTTTTCTATTGTTTCTTGCACTAAAAGTGAGTGCAACATACAGGTTTCCAACGGGTGGTTCATTAACCAATGTAGTTAGCTACTAAGCACATCACAAAACATGCACATAACAGATTTTTACGAAACAAAAGGTGAATGAACAAAGAATAAAGGTTTTAATCTAGATTTGCCTCTTCATCATATAGCAAAATAACGGAACGATCAACAAGGACAAGTTCTAGAATCAACGCAATCACCGGCACACTCATAGCAAATGCAATATTCCAGAAATGGAAAACCAACCTCAAACTTGCACATCATAGTTCAGAGTTTTAAAAGAGACCCTTACTTCCGGATAAATCCAAAAGCCTATGAGAGGGACAAATTTACAAGGCTAATAGTTCCAAAACCGTAACACCTATCATATCTAGCAATGAAATCAATAATATCTCACAATTTTGGTGTTTTGGTGCTATAAGCATGCTAGTAATGTTATTAATCCAGAAGGGATGCCACGTTAATCAGTCAAAACACATTCCACATATTAAAATTTACCAAGGGTGTAGTTACATTGCTCAATTATATGTATAATTAGGTGACAAAAGCAATTAACTACAAGGACAAGCAAGCAAAAAGTTTCAAAATTCCTCTAAAATACCCAACTTTTTCCCATTTACCATCCCCCCCCCCCCCCACTTAAGTTGGACAATGTCCTCAATGTCCAATAAACTAAGTCAAACTAAGGGAAATAGGGAAAAGTAAACTAAGAAGCAAAAATAAGGAATAAGAAAAACTTGCCGGGTATGAAAGGTATTCCATGCGTGAATGATGCCAACAAGAAACATGAGCGCTGAACTTATTGCCAGCATATGCATATGAAAATCAACGTGCTATCACCATGAACACACAATAAAATGTTAACGAATACATAAGAATAAGCCCTGCAATGTAGAATTCTACTCAATCAAACCAACATAAAAGGGAAGGAAACAAGTCACATCACCTCACTAAGGTGGTTCCAAACAAATAAACACACATCAAAAGATAAACTGAAAACGTAAAATGTAAAAATGTTCCAATAATAATAACCAAAACCATCAATGATCAAAACTCAGGAGGAGGAAAAGCTGAAGGAGCGCCATCACCGTCACCATCACGTCTCTCCCCAAATATACCATAGAAATCAAAGGCATTACCAGAGTACCTATCACCACTGTAGGGAGGTGGTTGTGAACTACTGGTACCTGCATCAGATGGGGCCGCCTGACCGTACTGGGATAGTAGTGATCAAAAGCATTCTGGCTGATGGAATAAATCGACGGTGGCATAAACGGCTGCTGAGGAGGGAACTGCTGGGGAGGCACAGAAGGAACCTGTGGAGGAGACCCAGAAGCAATCCAACTCTGCATATATGGCTGGAAGTACTCCTGCTGATACGTCATTCGGTTGACCTGACTACCAACAAATCGCGACCAATCATCCTGGCGGTCCAACCGGTCGTTAATTCCAGTAATCCCATGAAAAATCTCGTCCACACGCTGCCCTAAACCTGAAAAATCAAAAGCATGTGAGCTAGAGGTAGCACCTCTAGTAGGCACAGAAGCACCAACACCAGTATCCTGCTCCTCATCCATCTCATCCTCATCATCCTCAGCATCCATATCCTCTCCTTCATCATCCGATTCCTCATTCTGGCTAACCATACCCATCCTAATCATTGTCGCCCATCGAGCACCCCACTGCGACAATAAGCTTGAAAGCCCGGTAAAAGACCAAATTGATCAGTCTGGACCAATCCCATCCGCCTAGCCAAATGACAAACAAGGAAACCACCAGCTACATGCCCCTTAGCTTTACCATGCCCCTTTTCATACAAATATAAAGCTACAGCCCTAGCCAAGTTACAAGAGACCTTCCGAACCATGCAATACAAGAAAAATAGATCGGTACTAGTAGCATTATTTGAACTACTATGTCTATTAGAAATGGTCTCGGCTATCATTCTCAAGAGCAACTTATACACCGGATTCCTAACAGCAGATTGTTTGACATTATAATGGAATTCTTGGTCACTCAAATCTTCCTCCTCCCAAAACCTAGTTGCAGTCATAGATGCAGGCCATTGAACAATTCCTTTAGTAAAAGCCAACCTCTGAACATCATCTTCACTATAAAAACCCAAATGGACCCCAAACTCTTGATAAGACATACAATGAATTTGACCTCCTAAATGGAATGTCATAACCGTTTTCTTACAACTACCTTCGTCTGTATTCAATCTAAACGAACTAAAGAATTCATTGCACCAATGTCTCCAGATGTTAGTGTTAATAGAGAACAAGGCCCTCCAAGGGGGTGTCAACAATCCGTTCAATTCTTCAACATTTATCCCTAACTCCCCTAGGTTATCAAAATCTAACCTCCGATTAGCGATCATAGGCTTACGCCTTACCACATCTAAAGTAATCTTAGGTTGGTACTTTGCGGGTACCTCAATTACGACAAGATCATCACAGAAATCATCACATTAAAATTCATCCTCTAGTTAAAGAAAAATTAAACTCTAATTACGACAAGATCAATTTAAGTGACTATTAACAAACATCATCCATTATTCTTAGTTCAACAAACTTTAATCTTCCCCCACACTTAAACTAAATAATGGGGAAGAAACAACTATCACCATGAAATTTATGGCTATGGTTTCGAAATCTAACATGAATAACAATAACCATACCCAATTAATTTGAACCCTTCACACACAATATCCTCAAGAACAATAATTATCTTCAATAATAAAAACAAAAATTAAAAGAAAAGATTGAAGAATCATACCTGAAGAATTTGATGATTGAACAAATGAATTTGGAGATTAATATGAGAAAAAGAAGACAAAGAATCAAAAAGCAAGAATACCCCTCTTTTTTTTTTTCTCTGTTCATGTGTGTGGTGGAATATGAATTTTTTGAGATTTTCCTGACAATAATCGATCTTATCTATCCTATCCTCTCGCGTGTAACGGCTGTTATAGGGTAAACGGGCGTTACAAAACAAAGTGGCGTATAACGGGCGTTATCAGGCTAACGGGCGTTACAAATTAAAGTGGGACTAACGGCCGTTTGGGCCCTAACTGGCCGTTACAGGGGAAACCCGGAAACACCCTTCTAACGGCCGTTACCATGGTAACGGGCGTTAGAAGACAATATGGGGTCTAACGGGCGTTATTCAGCTAACGGGCGTGACAAAAGCAAAGGGGACTAACGGCCGTTACAATCCTAACTGGCAGTTACAAGAGAAATCACAAACCCCCCCTCTAACGGCCGTTACTGGGGTAACGGCCGTTACACGCGTCCTGAAAAGTCAAAATTTAACGACTGTTGACACTTAACGGACGACAGGACCTGAAGTGACAACTTTCTAACGACACTTTCACTTACCTCTTCACACTGCTTACCTCAACGCCCCAGATGACCTTTGGACCTGAAATTCTTGATACAAAAACATTAAAAACTGAAAAATGATTGAAATTAGAAAAAATAAACATGTTTTTGGCTTTTTTGGAATTTTCAATTTTTATGGATTTTTCGATTTTAGGAAAAAAAAAATGACAAGATAAAATGAAAAATCAAATGAAACAAACTCGGGTTGCCTCCCGAGAAGCGCTTAATTTATTAACGAGTCCTTAGCTTGACTCGATCAACTTTTACTTTCACTTGTTGATGGCATAAAAGCCAATTTCGAACACCTCTGTATTTTCTTCATCTTCTTCATTATAATGCTTCAAGCGTTGTCCATTTACAATAAAGCTCTCATCATTGCCATACAACTCCACATATCCGGACGAATAACTTCTTTTCACCACATACGGTCCAATCCATCTCGACTTGAGCTTCGGTGCTTTGATTTTGTACTTTGATTGAAACAAAAGTACCTTGTCACCGGCTTTAAATTCCTTCCTCTTGATCTTCTTATCATGCCAAGCTTTTGTACGCTCCTTGTATAGCATGGAGTTGTCATAAGCTTGCAACCTCATTTCATCCAACTCGTGCAACTGCAAAAACCTTTTCTCACCAGCCAAGATTAGATCCATATTACAATTTTGCAAAGCCCAATAGGCTTTGTGTTCAATCTCAATCGGGTGGTGACAAGTTTTTCCATAAAGAAGCTTATAAGGAGTAGTACCAATTGGAGTCTTGTAGGCGGTTCGAAACACCCACAAGGCCTCATCAAGCCTCTTGGCCCAAATCTTTGGGTTATCATGCACGGTCTTTTCAAGGATCCTTTTCAAAGCCCTATTTGTATTTTCCACTTGGCCGCTTGTTTGAGGGTGATAAGAGGTAGAGAACCTATGGGTGACCCCATACCTCTTTAAAACCTTAGCAAGCTGGTGATTCGCAAAATGGGACCCGCGATCACTAATTAAGGCCTTTGGTACACCAAAACGACTAAACAACTTTTTCAAGAATTCAATTACAACTTTAGCATCATTAGTCGGAAGGGCTTTAGCCTCGGCCCACTTGGACACATAATCAACGGCTACCAAAATATAAAGAAACTTATGTGACGGAGGAAAAGGACCCATAAAGTCAATCCACCATACATCAAAAACCTCACATACCTGTATCATTTGTTGAGGCATTTCATCTCTCTTAGTGATATTACCTTGACGTTGATATGCATCACAAACTTCTACCAAAGTCTTTGCTTCCCTGAAAATGGTGGGCCAATAGAACCCTGCATCATATACCTTCTTACCCGTCATAGATGTCCCATAATGACCACCGGTAGGACCATGGTGGCATGCATCCAAAATCTCACGAGTTTCAGCACCGGAAACACATCTCCTAATCATTCCATTTGCACACATTCTAAACAAATACGGTTCCTCCAAAAAATAATGCTTAATATCAGAAAAGAATTTCTTCTTTTGCTGAGATGTCATTTCTTCAGGAAGAATGTTAGCACAAAGATAATTAGCAATGTCTGCGAAAATGGTTCTTCTTCTCCTTGTACCTGCATCAAATCTTCATCAGGAAAATAATCATTAATCTCATGATCTTGCAACTCCTCAAGGCGAGGGTTTTCGAGCCTACTCAAGTGGTCGGCCGCCACATTTTCCGCCCCCTTTTTATCCTTGATCTCTATGTCGAATTCTTGCAAAAGCAAAACCCAACGGATGAGACGGGGTTTGGCATCTTGTTTGGAAAACAAGTACCTCAATGCGGAATGGTCGGTGTAAACAATAGTCTTATTCAAAACCAAGTAGGGACGAAATTTGTCAAAAGCATACACAACGGCCAACAACTCTTTCTCAGTCACAGTGTAATTTTGTTGGGCCGGATTCAAAGTCTTGCTAGCATAAGAAATGGGACGGAAATGTTTATCCTCCCTTTGGCCTAAAACGGCCCCTAAGGCATAATCACTAGCATCACACATTAACTCAAAAGGTAATGACCAATCGGGTGAAATCATAATTGGTGCATTAATCAATTCTTTCTTTAACAAGTTAAATGCGTTAAGACAATCATCATCAAACACAAACGGGACATCTTTTTCTAACAACTTGGTCATTGGCCGGGTTATCTTTGAAAAATCCTTTATGAATCTACGATAAAAACCGGCATGACCCAAAAAGCTTCTAACCGACTTGACATTTGTAGGTGGAGGTAATTTAGCGATAACATCAATTTTTGCTTTATCAACCTTTAGACCCGCTTTAGAAACTTTATGTACCAACACAATCCCCTCCCTTACCATAAAGTGACATTTCTCCCAATTCAAAACCAAGTGTGCCTTTTCACATCTTTCAAGCATTTTATCAAGACTTTCTAAACAACTCTCAAACGAACTACCAAAAACAGAAAAATCATCCATGAAAACTTCCATGGAAGTTTCGATCATGTCTTGAAAAATGGCAATCATACATCTTTGAAAAGTTCCGGGAGCATTGCAACGACCAAATGGCATCCTCCTATAAGCATAAGTGCCATAGGGACAAGTAAACGTGGTCTTTTCTTGGTCTTTGGGGTCAATAGGTATTTGGAAGTACCCGGAGAACCCATCCAAAAAGCAAAAATACTCGTTTCCGGCTAACCGTTCGAGCATTTGATCAATAAAGGGTAATGGAAAGTGATCTTTGCGGGTTGCATCATTCAATTTCCGATAATCAATACATACCCTCCACCCCGTGACAGTTCTAGTAGGAATCAATTCGTTCTTTTCATTCAAAACTACGGTCATCCCACCCTTTTTCGGTACACAATGCACCGGACTTACCCATGAACTATCCGAAATTGGGAATATGATTCCCGCATCAAGTAAATTTATTATCTCTTTTTTTACCACATCTTTCATGTTCGGGTTCAATCTACGTTGTCTTTGCACAACCGGTTTAAAATCATCAATAAAATTTATGGTGTGCTTACAAAATTCTGGACTTATACCCGGAATATCGGAAATTTTCCATGCAAAGGCGTTTTTATGGGCCTTTAGGACGGTCATAAGTCTAGATTTTTCATCCTCCGAAAGTGAGGAGGAAATGACAACGGGCAAGAAAGATGTACCTTCAAGATAAGCATACTCTAGATGGTCCGGAAGTGGCTTGAGTTCTAAATCGGTAGGAGGATTCTCTACCGAAGTTAGCACTCGTCTTCTATCATTAACGGTGATTTCTTCAAATGTTTCATCATCCGGTGGCGTTTCATCAACACTCGACGCCATGATCTCCTGCACCATTTCTTATTCTTCTTCTACAAGCTAGAAATGTTTCATCTCCCTCCATGTCCAGAAAATCCATGAGCTCCTTTTCCAAAACATCTTCCTCCTCGACTACATCAATCCTGAAGCAAGATTCATCACATGAGTAAGGATGCTTAAGAGCTCTATCAATATTAAAAACAACCCGGTCATCGCCAACCCCTAAGGAAATCTCCTTAGCTTTAACACAGATGATAGCATCCGCGGTCATGAGGAACGGTCGGCCAAGAATTAGGGGGACATTAATATCCGCCTCCATTTCAAGAACAACAAAATCTACCAGGAATATCATGTGAGCTACCCTAATTTGCAAATTTTCCGCTATCCCCATGGGATACTGGAATGAACGATCCGCTAGCCTAATGCTCATGCGGGTAGGGGTCAAATCACCTAAAGACAATCTTTTGTACACAGAATAAGGCACTAAATTTATGCTAGCCCCTAAATCGGCTAATGCCTTATACAAGACAACACCAAAAGCACAAGAGATGAGAAAACTCCCTGGATCTTCTAACTTAGGGGGAATCTCATTCTTGATGATAGCTGACACCTCGACATTCAGCACAGTTGTCTTTGCCTCTTCTAACTTCTTCCTATCCGAAATAAGATCTTTGAGAAACTTTGCATAATTCGGCATACTTGCAAGAAGATCAACTAAAGGAATAGTAATGTTAACATTTTGAATCAAATCAACAAACTTTTTAAAATTTTCCTTGATCTCGCTTTCCTCAATCGTTGAGGAAAAGGTATCTTTGGCTGATATGGTTTAACCGGTGGTTTCTCAACAGGAGTCTTCTCAACAGTCTTGGATGGAACGGCTGGTGTCATCACGGTTGGTTCCGGTTCCATCTCAATCTCATCATCAACAACTTCATCGGCTTCAACCTGCACAAGAGGAGTAACAACATTAGGCAACGGGTTTGCAGAATTATAAGTGTTACTTGCTCTTGTTGTGATCGCGTTGACTTGCTCGTTTCTAGCGTTCGGGTGGCTATACTTGGCTCCTGATCCTTGGCTATTCTGTTGAGGCTTAGGATTCTGTTGGGTATTGCTCGGTAAAGTACCGGGCTGCCTATTCGATGTTCCTAACCTTTCAAGCTTTGCCTCAATATCCTGAAACGTTGCTTGAGTACTCTTCGAACTTTGCTCAAGCTTATTTGCCAATCCATCCAATCTAGTAGTCATAGCATCCCATTGAGAGGCCATCTTCTCATTGGTAGCTTTCTGAGCACCTACCAAATCCTTCATGATATCTCTCAATTCAGCATTCGCATTCTGCTGACTGTTGAACCTGCTAAACCTGCTTCCACTAAAACCAGAATTATTAGCACTAAAATTGGATGAAGGAAAAGAAGTACCTGATGACCGATTTTGATAACCGGTACTTTGATTGAAGTTCCCTTGCTGATTCTGGACATAGTTAACTTCTTGTGCCGGCTTATCCGGGCAATCCTCCGAGTAATGCATGTCCCCACAGTAGTCACACCCATCAGCAATCACCTTAACATCCCTTTCAATACTTTTGAATCTCACATCTTGGTTGTCAAACCTCTCATTCATCTGCTTTGTGAGGGCTTTGACTTCAGCAACTAAGCTCGATTCTTCACCACTCTCCAACTTCGCCACAATCTTACCACTAGTTCTCTTGCTTACAAGCTCGTCGCGATTAGAGAACTCCTTGGCCATATCATCTAAGATTTTGTACCCTTCAGCTGGGGTGACATTGTTCAAACTACCTCCAAATGCCCCGGCTAATTCCCCTCGAGTTCTCTTTAGCAACCCATCATAGAAGATCTCAACCACTGCTTCTGTGTTCAGATTGTTTCCTGGGCAATTCATGATCATCTCCTTATATCGTTTCCAGGCATCTACTACATCTTCCCCTGGATCTTCAGTGAATGATCGAATCTTATTCTCCAACTGTCTCTAAGTCCTTATAGAATAGAACTCATCAATAAACCCAAATCATCTGGTTGCTCCTTTAACCATGCCTTAGCTCCTCCACGTAAAGTGAGTGGAAATAGCTCAAGCTTCACATTATCATCTTGGTTCGCTCCATAGTGATAAAACCTACAAATCTTCTCGAACCTTTCTAAATGCCCATATGGATCATTATTAGTTACCCCATCAAACTTCTCTTCCTCCACACTTTTCAAATGACTTCCTTTAGGAGAAAAGTTTACTCCGGTGGTTGGAAGGCGAATAAGAGTGCCCCTATTAGTAGGGACATTTCTCCTACGGTCACCGTAAAGACGGTTATTGGGGTTTACTGGTTCTTGATCACCCATTCTCCTAGCTCTAACTGGTTGAGTTGCTGAAGATTTTCTCTAGGAATCTCGGTTAACTCCAGTTGATGAGTTTTATCCTGATTATTTTCTTCCTCTGAGCTATCACTAGTTTTGAACAAACCACTACCTTCGGAGAATTTAGGACTTAAGTGCACCTCGGACGTTGAACCTTTTTTTGAGTAATATTGATCCAAATCTACGTCCGGGTGATCACGGTTTTCGGTGCTTGAGTCTATGTTTTCGGTGTTTGAGGGCTCCGTATTGTTTGATCTAAGTAAACGTCTTATGGCTTTCCCTGGATTAGATTGAGGACTAAGCAAAGGTCTACCAGAGGCTCTTGTGTTCATCAACTAACAAAGCACCTGCACAAGCACCACAAGAAACACCGTTAACCGTACCAGAAACTAACAAAAATAAAACTGAAATAAAAATGAAATCTATCTATTAAAAGCAAATAACTTCCTCACAATTGAATGCAAGAAAGGATCAAATCACAAAACTAACAACTACTTAATTTAAGTCCGAATTGTCACGTTGCAAAAGTTAGTGAAGAAAGTCAGTAATCCCGTAGGATTAATCGCAAAATAATATTTGATGGTTGAATCTTAACACTGATTTAAAAGGAACACCTACTTGGGTCAACTCACATGCCAATCATCGGGTCTAAATATTACTTGCATTTTGTTGAACGACTCAACATGTAGACAAGTTGAACTCCAGTTATACTTGAAACTTTAACTGTTTAAAACATAATTATTGCTCCCGCACTTAATTTCTACTCTAAACAGTTAAGCATTAAATATTTGAGTTGATTTTATGATTTAATCTTTTGAAAGCTTTCTCCCGAACTGCTTATTTGCCTAATCAGATCCCTTTATCATACGCGTTTACACATTCAAAAATGAATTTAATTGTTCTTAATCTTTATCGTTGATTTCTCCTGAACTCCAACGATTTTAGGTTAATTATTGACCGATTAACTATTTCATAAATCAATTGACAATGACATAGATTTCTCCCGAACTTCTAATTACATTTATCAATCAATTAATATAAAAGTTGAAAACAATATTTAAATCCAAATAAATGTGGATCTTCAATTAAACATATAAACCTTGTCCAACATTCACAAGCAATATTAATTCGACCCTATGACATGCTTACCACCCAAGCGGGTGCTAAGGATTTAGCTACTCATATTAAGAACATAAGAACAAACAAACAGAGAAGAAATCATATTATACCAAATGATTGACAAAAATCCGGTAGCAATGATGATTACACTCCAAGGCTGAAAAGATGTAAAACCCTAACCAATTGTTTGCTCCAAAGTGTTAAAAACTATATGAGAACTATGAAAATTATATCCAAGATTCGTCACAAGTGCATAACCCTAACTGAACGTTTATACAAAATACTCGTGTAACGGCCGTTAGTGGGCTAACTGCCGTTACACTTGTACTAGATCACTAACGGCCGTTAGTGTACTAACGCCCGTTACAAAACAAAGGGAGACTAACTGCCAGTTACAGACCAAAACCAAAAATCACTATGTAACGGCCGTTACAATACTAACGGCCGTTACAACTTCCAGATTTCGTTTTCTTCGTCTTTCGCTTGATTTCAACCGAATCCTTCTCCCATTTCTTCCATAACTCATCAAAATCGACCAATTCATTCGTCTAATCAATTTCCAACCTGAAAACACTTAACACACCTTCAAAGCATCGAAAGTTGGATAAAAATATTAAAAATAACGAATAATTGGTTCTAAAATCACGTGGGAAATGGTATAATATATGACACATCAGACAACTCGAAAATCCCATAACATTCACGGATTTAAACAAATCTGGTTTATACACGTGAACAATGACTGAAAAACTTGATACAAGTACCATAACCAAGCAAGAAGATGATTTTCGGGTTCAAAGTACACGGATCTAAACGTTTACGGACCATAGTTCCCGGATATTAAAGATTTCGGTTCAAACAAGTTTTCGGGTTAAAAGATTTCGGGATATGGATTAACAAGATTTCAGATCCAAGATTCCGGATTTTAACATATAAACACAACCACATATACGAAATATATATATATAACCCATTACTTTTCGGATCTAATGAGATTTCGGGTATGTTTATGGCCAAGAACATCAAACCATCGAAAATATAAGCATTTTTATCAAAGATTTCGGATATAAATATACATACATACATCTACAACCGAAAATATATATACAAGTATGAAAAATTTCGGGTCTATATCTATATGTATAGCCGAGATGTATCTAGATATATATAAGAAAAATCGTGATTTTTAAAAGAACACGGCTTTAGGATCAAGATCCATTCATTACCTACCAAAATCCTCAAGAAAAATGAAGAAACTGATGATTGTTGATGGTGGTTCGTGGTGGTTGTGTGGTGGTTTCAGAGTGACGGCCGAGAAAGGGAGAGAGAGGAAAAGGGGGGCGGCTGGAGAGAAAGAGAGAAGAGAGGGAAAAGTGTGAGAAAGGGTTTGTGAGAAATGGGGGGGGGGGGAGGTGTGTAGGCTAGGATTTTGATGTTCCTACTCCCCCTTTGACCGATTTTGACCACCCTTTAACCTCACTAAAACTCGTTTGACTCGACCAATTCACAAAACCTGAGACTCGTTAATTTATTTTGTCGACACATTTGAATGTAACTTTTTAATAGCTTTCTAACGGATATAAACATGTCTATTTTTACTTATTAAATCTTTAACTGATTTAACTTTAAGTATTTTACTTAATTTGGCATTTCCACAAGACAACTAATATTCCTCCTATTCTCGAGTCCACGTACAATTTTTCTAACGTCTAAATGCTCATAAAGCCCAAATCAAGTAGAAATTCATTTATTCTGTGATAAAGTCTTATACGACTAATTACGTACATAAATGAAACCACTAAAAATGATCGGAAAAGTAATTCAGGAAAACGCTCAGATGACGGTTGTCACATTGCTGATGGGTGTGATCATTGTGGAAAGACACACTATTCTGAAGAGTGCCCCAACAGGGGACCTGAAGATGTCAATTTTGTGCAGAATCAACAAGGAGGTTTTCAGAGGAACACTGGTTTTCAAAACCGGTCATCAGGTAGTAATTCATATAAATCTTTTTTTCCTGCTAAATCTACTTGTGTTTGTGGTAATAGGTGGCAAAGGAATAATTATCAAAGTCAACCACAGCAGCAAGAGACTCAACAAAGCCAAGGATCGGGTTCTTTTTCTTCTACTACCGATCCTAATGCCGAGTTGAGAGAAATGATGAAGCAGATGATGAGCAATCAGATTGAGACAAACACAAGTATTCAGAATATAAGGGAGGATACTAGGCAGTTGAGTGAGAGGCTAGACAAGATCAATGGTAAAGTGGAGATGAATGCTAAGAATCAGGATATTAACTTCAAAGATCTTGAGAGTAGGATGGTTGCTATCACAAGGCCCAGGGTGCTTTGCCTAGTAACACTCAGCAGAATCAAGGTCCTAACAATGGGCAGAAGTACACTCCACCTCTGGTTCGTCAGGAGCAAGCGAAGGCCATTACTACTCATACAGGTAGATCCTATGACCCTCCTCCTAATCCTAGTGTTATTTTTTCAGATGTGCAGGAGACAGGAAATGATGAAGAAACTGAAGTTGATGAAGAAATTGTGATAGAAGATAGACCGACTGTGAAGACTCCAGTTACTCCACCGAAACCGGTTGTGACACCCGAGGCTAAGCCATATAAGCCTAAGGTCCCATTTCCACAGCGGTTCAGGAAAGATAAGCTAAAGAAACAGTATGATAAGTTTGTCAATATGATTAAAAATGTTCACTTTAATGTTCCTTTAGTTGATTTGATCCAGGGAATGCCAAACTATGCCAAGTTTATTAAGGAACTTGAGATGGATAAAGGAAAGATGGATGAGGTGAATGCTACTTATTTGAATGTCGAGTGTTCTGCTATCTTGCAGAACCAACAGATTCCACCTAAGCTTGAGGATCCATGGAGTTTCCTTATCACTTGTTCTATTCATTCTTTGACTTGTAAGGCACTTGCCGATTTAGGTGCTAGTATAAACTTGATGCCTTACTCGGTATGGAGTAAGTTGGCTTCTGGAATGTTGAGACCTACTCGCATGAGTATTCGTTTAGCTGATCATTCTTTTCAGTATCCTATTGGGATTGCTGAAAACATGACTGTCCAAATGGAGGAAGATACTAAGGTACCCTTGATTTTAGGTAGACCATTCCTTAACACCACAGATGTTATCATCCGGGTGAAAGATAAGGAAATTTCTTTGGGTGTGAGTACGGATAGAATTGTGTTTAATATTGAAAGATCTATTAAGCATTCTTACTCTAATGATGAGTCTTGTTTCAAGATTGACGTAATTGACGATGCTTTGGATCAGGAATTTGAAGAATTGATGGAGCAGGTGATATTGATGATGAAGAGCTATTTTCAAAAGTTATGGCATTGAGTTTGGGTGAGACACCTCTAGAGGATGAGAGCTTTGAAAAGGTTGTTGCTGATGGAAGCTCAAGGGTACCAAATTCTGTTGATGTACCACCTACTGACCTGGAGCTTAAGCCATTGTCTGCCCACTTGGAGTATGCTTACTTGGCAGGTAAATCCTCTTTACCCATTGTTATTTCGTCCTCACTCTCAAGTTTCGAGAAAGATCTTCTTTTGGCGGTGCTCAAAGCTCATAAGCGGGCTTTTGCTTGGAAGACTACCGACATTCCAGGTATTAGTCCTGATTTTTGCATGCATAAAATTGATTTTGTTGATGATGTGAAGCCCGTTGTCCAGCGACAAAGGAGGCTTAACCCCAATATGAAGGAGGTTGTGAAAAAAGAAGTGATCAAATTGTTAGATCCAAAAGACCAGGAGAAGACTACATTCACATGCCTTTTTGGTACTTTTGCCTACCAGCGAATGCCTTTCGGCTTGTGTAATGCCCCGGGCACCTTCCAAAGGTGCATGATAGCTATTTTCCAGGACATGCTTGAAACCTCCATAGAGGTTTTCATGGATGATTTTTCGGTATTTGGGGACTCTTTTCGAACTTGCTTGCATAATTTAGATAAAATGTTGACACGGTGTGAAAGGGCACGCCTTGTTTTGAATTGGGAAAAGTGTCACTTCATGGTGACCGAGGGGATTGTTCTAGGTCATAAAGTGTCTAAGGCCGGTATAGAAGTTGATAGGGATAAGATTGATGTGATAGCCAAATTACCCCCGCCTTCCAATGTGAAAGGGGTTCGAAGTTTTTTTGGTCATGTCGGTTTCTACCGTAGATTCATTAAGGATTTTTCTAAGATTACCCGTCCGATGACCCACTTGTTGGAGAAGGAAGTTCCTTTTGTTTTTGATGAATCTTGTTTAAGTGCTTTTCAGGTGTTGAAAGAGAAGTTGACCAAATCTCCCATTATGGTTGGTCCGGATTGGAATTTGCCGTTTTAGTTGATGTGCGATGCAAGTGACTATGTCGTTGGAGCCGTGCTTGGGCAAAGGGATGATAAGCATTTCAAGCCTATTTACTATGCTAGTAAAACCTTGAACCCCGCCCAGCAAAATTACACTACTACAGAGAAAGAGTTGCTTGTAGTAGTCTTTGCATTCGATAAGTTATGATCATATTTGGTATTAAGTAAAACTGTTGTATTCACTGACCATTCTGCTTTGAAGTATTTGTTTTCTAAGCAAAATGCAAAGCCTAGACTTATTCGATGGATTTTGTTGATTCAAGAGTTTGATATAGAAATCAAAGATAAGAAAGGTGCCGAGAACTTAGCAGCTGATCACTTGAGCCGATTGGAAGACCCAAACCGGGAGGAGCTTCAAAATGGGGAGATTAAGGATAACTTCCCCGATGAATATTTAAATGTCATTTCTAACTCTGATGAAGGTCCTTGGTTTGCTGATATTGCTAATTATTTGGTTTTAGGTGAAATACCGAATGATTTCTCGGGCCAACAAAAGAAGAAGCTCATATCGGATGCTAAGCACTATTTTTGGGATAGCCCATATTTGTTTCGTTCTTGTGCAGATGGTATGGTGAGAAGATGTGTAGCAAGAGCTGAAACTCGGGAGATATTGGATGCTTGTCATTACGGGCCAATTGGAGGTCATTATGGTCATTCAGTTACAGGTAAAAAGGTTTTTGATGCAGGTTTCTATTGGCCTACAATTTTCAAGGAGGCTCAAACGTTGGTCGAAACCTGTGACATTTGCCAAAGACAAGGAAGCATCACTAGACGGGATAAAATGCCACAGCAAGGAATTCAGGTATGTGAAGTATTTGATATTTAGGGCATAGACTTCATGGGACCATTCCCACCGTCTAATAAGTTTCAGTATATTCTAGTTGCTGTTGACTACGTGTTTAAGTGGGCTGAAGCCAAGGCTTTGCCTACAAACGACGCGAGGGTAGTCATTGATTTTTTGAAGCAATTGTTTATTAGATTTGGTTGCCCTAGAGCCTTAATTAGTGACCGTGGTACACATTTTGCTAATAATCAACTATATAAGGTTCTTAAAAGGTATGGTGTGTGTCATTATTTTTCAACTTCTTATTTTTCCACAGACCAGTGGTCAAGTGGAGAACACCAACCGGGCATTAAAAAGAATTTTGGAAAAAACAGTCGACGATAACCCCAAGGTTTGGTCGAAAAAGTTAGATGACGCCTTGTGGGCATTTAGGACAGCTTTTAAGACACCGATTGGCACCACGCCATACCGGTTGCTCTACGGTAAGACTTGTCATTTGCCGGTTGAATTAGAGCATAAGGCGTATTGGGCGTTGAGAAATTTGAACTTGGATATGATGGAGGTCAGTGAACTTAGGTTGTTGCAACTTCATGAGCTCGATGAGCTTAGGTTGGGTGCATATGAAAACTCAAGAATTTATAAAGAGAAAACCAAAGTTTACCATGACAAGAGGATCCGAAGAAAGGAGTTTAAGGTTGGAGCAAAAGTGTTGTTATTTTTGTCAAAATTTAAAATTAAACAACCCAAGTTGACTTCTAGATGGATAGGTCCTTTTGTGATTAAGCATGTTTATCCGTCCGGCTATGTTGAGTTGTTTAAAAGAAATGGATACGGTTTTTTTTTATTGTGAATGGCCACAGGTTGAAGCTTTATTTGGAAGAAGACCAAGAGGAGGGGATGGTTGAAGAAATCCCCATTTTTGATTCAGAAACTTGAAAATGATGATCGAGTCTAGCTCACGACTCATAAATAAAATAAGCGCTTCTCGGGAGGCAACCCGAGTCTAATTTTGTTTTGTTGAATTTGAATCACATTTTGTAGTTAGATTTGATTTTGTTTGTCAAGAAAGTGCAGGTTCAGATTTGGTGTAAAGCGAATTGAGGTAAGTTCGTATTAAAAGCAACAAAAAAAAAATTTATGGAAAAGTCCCCCACTGCGGCGCAGTCTAAAACCACGGACTTGGGATGTATTTTGCCCCACTGCACCGCAGTGGGGATGTGACTAGGTGACTGCGCCGCAGTGAGGTAGACCGAAGCCCACTGCGCCGCAGTGGGCGAGTTGACTGGTCAATAGGGGGAGCGGCGGTTTAAAGAAAAAAAGGAAAGAGGGAATTGATTTTCACCACAAATTTGAAGCTCCTTATCTTTTTCTCTAAAAAGGAAACGCACGGCCCTCCTCAAGAACACCCCTTTGCATCCGAAAATCATCATTTAATCCACCAAAATCTTGCATTTTTCTTCTCTTTCTTCTAGATTATCATCCATTCATAGCTATCATGGGAAGAGGAGTAAGATTTCTTGACTATTTTCTTTTTCTTTTCCTTGATTTCTGTCTTTCAATTTTTAGGTTGTAATTGTTAAATTGTTTGGTAGGTTTCGTTAATTAAGGGGTATAGATGATAATGTAATGTTCAATTTCACGATTCAAACACTTGTTCGTTCGGATTTAAGTCGAAATTAAACTTAGGGTTTTGCAAAATTAGTGCTTTCTGATGAACAAGTGTGGGGGAGATTTATTGTTTGATTAATTAGTGATTATTGCTTGTTGTAACTGTGGGAAGTATCTATTACCCCTGATTTGAGTTGAAATCGTGATAAATTTTGGAAGAACTTACCCAGATATTCAAGTGACTGTGCCGTAGTGGTGGTGGGTTTAGCCCAGTGTGCCGCAATCCGTTGCTCGTGACCTGCATGTGATTTGAACCTCACTGCGGTGCAGTGGGGGTTGCCTCAGACCACTGCGCCGCAGTGGTTATCCACGAGCCGATTTGACTTAGCCTCACTGCGCCGCAGTGAGGTGGTGTTGATGCCCACTACAATGCAACGGGGCACTTTCCTGCCCAAATTTTGTTTGTTTTTAATATAGTTCCCGGTTTGTATTCTTCGTTTAACATGCTTATTTGTCTATGCTTTGTGATTGTAGGATGCTGCTGGTATCGACAAACGAAAGAACCCCGAAGTGGGTCAATCAAGCGGGACCTCCGAGGTACCCGCTAAAGTGGCAAAGAAGACAGTTGAGCTACCTGCGCTCACATTTTGGCCCGGGCAACTAAATGAAAAACATATGTGGCTTGAGTTTACGAGGGTGAAGCAATCACACAGGAACATCTATCTTAATAAGTTGTATTCTTTACACAAACAGGTTGTGTGCCCTCCCAGGTATCTCCACCCAACTGCAACTCAACATTTTGGTATCCAAGTTGATATTAATAGATGGTTCCGGGTTGAGGCTCAAGTGGGTGACCAGTCAGTTGTTAGTGATATGTAGCATAATGTGTTTAATAATCGGGAACCGGTATATAGGGAGTTATGTTTAGAATTCTACTAGACGTTGAAACTATCAAAAGAATTGAATAAAGTTAAAGACATTTTTGAGGAGAGGTGTGTGTCGTTCTACTGTGGAGGTGTTCAAAGAAAGATATATGTGGCTCAGTTTAGGTACTATACTGGTATATACTCACTGGATGAGTTAAAGAACAGTGATTTTAGGGCTTTGATGAGGCAAGGGTTGTATGTGAAGCAGGCTATTGATGGCTAGTCCATTCCACAATATTGGACTCGTATTTCTGGGGGCGAAGCTTGGCCATCTGGGGGGGGCAGTTAGTGTGTCCAAGATTAGGAGTGTGAAACTGAGAATGCTCCACCGGATGATTGTTACTTTCTTGGTACAGCGGTCCACTCACTTGGACAAGGCATACCAAACTGACTTATGGTTGATTAAGTTGTTCTTAGAGGGGGCGCCGAGGAGGTCTTCTTTGGCCCCCATAGTTGTTCTTGATAGGATGTGTAACCACTCTGACTCGGAGTTGGTTTTGGGGTACTTCACTACCCAGATCTACAAGAGGATGGGTATTTTCGATACTGATGAGTGCCAAACAGATTTATCCCCTCAGGTTTTTCAGGAGACTTTTACTGAGGGCGAGTTGGTGAGGGGGGAAGATTGTGAAGAAGATGACGAAGAATGAGAGTTCTAGGTTGCTGGATGATACTGGGGTTATTGCTGCACCGCCTCCGATTGTGGAGGCGGCTGAGGATGAGGAGATGAGGGATGCTCCATAGGAGCCACCGAGGAGACGGGGTCCGGTAGGGATTGATTTGACCCCTTTGAGCACCCAGCTCCAGCAGATCTATGAGGGGCAGAAGGCCAGCCGCCAGGCTTTTGATAATTATCAGTGGCGTATGGATCAGGAGGTGACATGGATAGGTTCGCAGCAGGCCCGTACAAACTACACTCTTGATTATTACCACCTATCCGTGTTCCACCTTATCGACAGAATGGCGGTTCTTTCTTCTGTACGCCTTCCCAGATGTCCCCACGGCCCCATGACTTGGGAGGATCTCCTCGAGGGCCGGTTCAGTTTGGTCGATATACAGGTGGTGATGCTGGGATCTCCTCTTCTATGCCTAGTTTCTTTGTAGGTACTCACTCTGGGTTCGTTGATTTTGCTGGAGGCTCGGGAGGATTTACTGCTGGGGGTTCTGGACAAGCAGGTGATCAGTCGGGAGGCGGCTATGGCGGTTCAGGTTCAGGAGGCACGCCAGAGCAGGCCACTAGCTGGGTGGATGATCTTTTTGGCCCACCTGGTGCTCCTTATGGCTATCACGGGCAGCAGCAGTGATGATAGAGATTATGATGACCTCCATCCGGTACCGTGGGATGGGGTCATATGTTGATTGATTTCATTCATATGGTATATTGATGACTGTACTTGATACATTACTTCTTATCTTCTCTCTTTATTTTCTGTTGGTATCCACCCTACGGGGTGATGAGACATTGTATTTGGTTATTGTTCTTTTTCTTTTCGTTTGTTGCATGAACAGTAGGAATAAGGATTGTTTTGATGCAATACGAGCAGGTTGTTACATTTGATGGCTATAGTGCAACTCGAGTGTGGGGGGAACCCCTTGGATTCTCTTCTCATCTATTCTATCGCATCAATGTGTTGATTGTGTGATGGTGTGCGTATGCTGGCAGTAAGTTCAGCACCATATTTATTATTGCTATGTTTGATGCAAACACAACTCTCGCACCTTCCGTTTTGGTACAAGTTGTTTATCCCGCCAACCAAAGTGTCCTTCCTATTTCGGAAGTGCTATTTGTTACACGGGGTCGATAACTTGTTTCAAAACGGAATGTGTCCTTATTCCGGTATGTGCTCTTATTTTTCTATGTCGATTACCCCTATTTACTTTTGTTTGAACGGAAATGGACATTGAGGGCATTGTCCATCTTAAGTGTGGGGGGCAGGTGGCAAATAGGTTTAAGCTACCGGGTTTATCACTTTTGTTGTTTTGCCATTTAGATTTCTATCGGTTTTGTTGATGTGTCCCTCTCGTAGGCCTTTGGATTCTATCTAGGGGTATGAGTTTCTATTTTGAGCTCTTAACTGTGATATTCATGTTTAAAACTGGTGCTATCAATTTGCCGGAATAATAGAAGTTGATATGATTTTTAAAACTTGAGTTGAACTTGTCCTTGTGGTAAATTGCTTTTGACACCTAATTGATTACTTATTAAGCAATTTTACTACAAAAAAGTTGTTCCTTGACAAAAAATTTTAACTGCCGAAGTGTGTTCTGAACAGTTGTTTGGCTAGTCCTTTGGGATTGATAACATTACTTGCATACTCATATACATCCAAAACACCCAATTGTGAGATTTCATCATTTCATATATAGTTATGTCAGGTGATGGTTTTGGTTTGTTTGCCTCGTAAATACGTCCCTCTCTTAGGCTCTTGGATTTATTCGGCAGTAAGGGTTTTCATTTTAATGCCCAGCACTAGGATGTGCGTGTTTGAGGTATTTCTAAGCCATTTCCGAGTTCTTTTCTTGATAAGAGTATACCGGTGATGTGTTGATTCTAGAACTTGGCCTGGTGATCGTGACGAGTACATTGGATGACGAATTGGCATTTAGGTTTGACCATACTTATTTTTTCTTTCTTTTCATTTCTCTTTTGTATATCCATATCTCCACTATACAACCTTATACATACACTTGTATAGACATTCATTTTTTTCATTATTCACTCTTCTTTTGTATAAATACCTTAGCAAATTATACACATATACATCACTTAATTATACCTTCACCTAATTCTCGTAAACTTCACCTATTCTCGTAAACTTCACCTAATTATACCTAACTATACCGATAGTCTAATCTGGGGGGGGGGGCATTGATTGTCATTGGTTTGTTTGGATGGTTTAGGAGAGTCTCAATGGGTTGATTTGTGGAATATTCTTATCTATGAGAATATGTAAATGGGTTAAGTTATTGAAGATTGTCTTGGATTGTTCAAACAAAGAAAGTGAAGTGTTATAAGCATGTTTATCATTGTAAGAGGGTATCTACTAGTAGAGTAAAAATTGTTCAAAAAGAATAAAAATGATTGAAAAACAGAAAAATAAAAAAAAAAGAAAAGAAGGAACTTGGGCTACTAGTAGGCATTTCTCATTTTTAAATGTCTAGAAAGTTGTTGTATCACTACTATTATGGAAGATTTGGTTGATTGTAAGTTGTTTGAAGTTGATACACCACAATAGTGTCGGGCTTGCTTGGTACTTTGGAGGTGTTCGCGGGATAGCATCTTATTGGATAGTGGTTTGTTGGCAATCAATGGTATGGGTTTGATTAGACTATTTTGTTCATATATCTTATACTATCAATTCTTAGCTTTCACTTTTAACCTGTAAAGTTCCCATACTTCATTGTACATATCCATATATGCATAGCCTTAGTTTAACTATACAACCACCCTTAATGCCTATTTTGACGATGTACTTGATCCTTGCGCCTTAATGGTGGAGTGACGATCCTAGTTCAAGCCTATGGTAAAAGAGTATACATCACAACTGAGCTATGAGTGATTCTTCATATATTCAACCCCGTAAGTAAGTTTATTGGAGTAGAATGATATTGATAGGATCGTTTGTTTCATTTATGCTTAGTTGATTATCGTGGCTTGCAGATTGTTCAGGTATTGTCAAACATTTCGAGTTTTCATTTAAGATTAAAACTGCTTCATCCGTTTTTTGTCATTCGACATGCTTGGTGTTGCTTCTTTTTGATACTTGTCACTTGTTTGATAGTTTGATTGTAAAGGAATGCTTTTACTTAAATTTTGGATTTGCTTGAGCACAAGTAATGCTCAAGTGTGGGGGGATTTGATGTGACCAATTTATACTCATCGCCCACATCGTTATTGGCCTGTTTCTTATGTGTTTTAAGTCGATTTTATGTACATTTGGCACGTTTATAGTGTTTGTTAGTGTTTTCAGGCTCTAAACAGGTTACGCGTTCATTTGGTGCATTTTCGGAAGACTTATTGGCCCAGAAGTGGTTTATGATATCGAGAGTTAATTCGAGTGGAAGAGACAGCGAGTTAAGCAAGTTCAAGATCGAGAGAAAAATTTCCACACAAGTAAGGGACTGCGCCGTAGTAGGAATGTACCTAGCCCACTACGCCGCAGCCAAAATCCTCGGAAACAATTGGAGATTGCCCCACTGCGCCGCAGTGGGGGTTGCATGTGAATGACTGCGCTGCTGTCACTGGAGGAGAAATATAGGACGTGGAACCAGACTCACTGTGCCGCAGTGAGGGAAGGCGAAGCTCACTGCGCCGCAGTGAGTGCACGGGAAAAGGGAGCCTGGAGTCGGTTTTGCATCAGATTTTTGGAGGGTATATAAGCAAAACCCTAGGTCGAATTTCAGGTTATCAAAAATCTTTCTAGGAGCTGTTCTACAAGGGTTCTTCAATCTCCAATCAAGGTAATTTCTTAGGCGGATTCGTTGAAGATTCATGAGCACCCATCTAGACCGTATCTACTTTTACTGTCTCGCCATTTCAATTTCTCAAACGATTGGTACATCATGTTTCTCTTCTACTTCACTTATTATTATGGATTAATCATGAGTGGCTAAACGTTTAATCATCCACCTTGATGAAACGAGACAGATAACGTGATTGCAATATTTTTAATTCAAAAGAGTTTATTTAATTATCGTTGTTCTGTGATCTTGATAATTTTAATTCTTTTTATTAATTAATTTTGATATTGGTTGCATATAATTCTTCGTTGGTGGTACCAGTTGAATGTGTATGTGATTTTAAAACGGTTACTTGTCTATGAGTAATTATCACTAGTTCATGGTATGATAGTGAATGTCATTTTAAGAAAAGATTAATTTTGTCAACATGATTGATAGCGGTTGGTGGTACCACGTTATTGTCACATAGGTGCAATTGATAATTTGATAGTCAATAAATCTAATTGTTGGAAGAGTTGTCTTTGTTTTGGTGGTACCGGCTTGGGTAATTTAACTAGCAATTAGGTAATTCGGTATTTTGTTCACGGTTGGTGGTACCACGTGAGCACCTTAATCTTGTCACGATTATCTTTAAACTCTAGAGAATTTGTTCCTAATTAAATGCAATCACATTTGAAGTCGAGGGAAGTCAAGGTGGATGACTTTTAATTATATTGTCTGAAGTTCTTTTTAATTTTATGCAATTTGTCTTGCAAATCAATTTTTACTTTTATTGTCAAAAAGGATTTTCGAAGTAATACCCGTTTTCCAAACCATTTCATAGAGCAACTAGTCATATCCAATCCCTGCGAATGAACACGGACTTACCTCATGACTAATAACAAACGATCGGGTCCACTGCCCGTGAGTGCGTAGTAGTGAGTTTGTAGGTGAATCTAGATTATAAATTTAAAGCTCGATTTTGCACATCACATATATATACGGCCATATATATACATATTTATATAATCACAAAAGTATTTTAAAAGCCTACTAACTAGTAATTTAAATTAACCACACATGCACCCATACTTACAAAATGTACCTAGACATAAAACCACTAACAAAAACAAATTTTCTTTCAAATTTTAAGCTAAAATTCAGCCTCCCCCTCTTCCCAACACCCCACACCCAATCAAAATTCATTTAACTCTTTTTCTCTCCAAGAGAATTATAAACCAACCTTATACTCAACCTTTCACTCCACCATAATTTCATTTACACTTTCCATGCACACACTTATCTCTCTATTTCTCTCTCAATTTTTCTGCACTCTTCCTCCACCCTCTTCTTCAAATTTTCGGCTCAAATAATAAAGAAAAAGGAAAGAATAAATCTTATTTAACTTATAACATGTTAGGTCGAAAATCGACCAAGTATGATTTGTTCAAAATAGTTGAAGTTCAGTAAAGAAAGCTTGCTCAGGATTCTGAAGACATTCAGAATAAAGCTCACTGAAACTTCACTTCAGATTCAGAATCAACCTACACTGAAGACGTTCAGACTTAAGTCAAAGACTGAAGACTGAAGAAGAAGATCATCTCAGAAGCAGAGCTCAGAGAAGATCTTACCTAATTGAAGAATCTGAAGAGGCTCAGTGAAAAAGTATTTACAACACTTTTTCACTGATTACGAGGAAAGTCTTTTTGCAGTTTAAACTACCTTTACCCGGTTAATTACTTTATACCTGGGATTGGGAAAGTTTTAGCAAAAGGGTGGGAATAAAGTATGTAAAGTCACATCAAAGAAACTTACATACTTTACCTTAAACAAGCATATTATGGATTTGTCCCACAAATCCATAAATGCATCCAACCATATTTGTACGGCATATTGCCATGTCATCTAGACATGTTTGCCTATAAATATAAGACTTCTCACACTTGCAAAAATGCTTGGAACTTTGGCAATTGCAATGTGTGATATTACTCTAAGTATTCTTACGAGTAATTCCTTGTCGCATAGATCATTTGTATTTCTAGGGTTGTTCAGATATTTTCACAAGTGTGATTATCTTTGTTTCGCAACAACTCTTGTATTTTGTTTATAGAAATTAATAAAATACATTGAAAAATACATCTTGACTCATTGCCATAATACTTGAATATAATTAGTATTTATATAGTTTCAAGCACTTGTTCTTTATTGTTCATATCCATATCTGGATCGTGGTTCATAACTAGTCTTTATCTAGATTCGAACCACTTGCCAGTCGAGTTACTTGATATACTTGTGTTTATTGTTAACCTATTTTATATCTTATTATATCTTGTTCTTGTTGTACATCTTGTGTAGGTGGACTCATAATTGGTATCAGAGCCTCTCAGGTTAAATCATTAAATTGTTATACCTATTTTGATCCTACAAGATGTCTGGAACCGAACAACCAAACCCAAACCCAAATGGTAACCCTAACCCAAATGTCAATATGAATCAAAACCCACCACCTCCACCACCAGCTCAACCCAGTGTTCATGTTCACTTTCCAAACAATCCGGTACCTAAATTTAATGGAAATAGTGACACATTCATTACTTGGAAGGCATGTATGCTCAAGTACATCGCTGGAGTTGAAAGACACTTGACCACCATTCTTGTAAAGGGTCCTTATGTTCCCATCAATGCATCAACTGTTGTTTTTAACCAAGATGGGACCCCTAGGTTAACACCCAAGGAGAAAGATCACTGGTCAGAGGAAGACCATCGTTTGGCTAACCTAGATTCCAAATTACAAAATATGATTCTCTTTGCTGTCCCAGAAAGCTTAAAACCCACTCTTGTTTTACTTGATAGTTCTAAGTTGATGTGGGAAGAGTTGTTAACACAGTTTGAAGGAACAAAGGAAACTATCACCACAAGAAAAGTTTCTTTGAATAAAAAATATGAAGCATTTTTTGCATTACCAAATGAATCTCTAACTGAAACATATCTTAGATTTACAAATTTGGTCAATCAATTAAAAGCTCTTGGTGTTACAAAAGACAAAGAAATTTTACTTGAAAAGTTTTGTGATATATTACCTTCTAAATGGGAGAATTTAATCATGGTGTTAAGGCAAGGTAAAACCCTTCACAGTCACACTCTAGCCTCTTTGTATGGTGCCTTCAGATACACTGAGGAGAATAAAGCTGAGAGAGTTGTAGCTGAGCAAGATGCAAAGAATCATACTTCAACCAGTTCATTATTCTGAACCACAAGATACTGCCCTACTATCTTCTAAAAGTGATCAGTTTGACTCTGTGAAGAAGATGGTAGCTGAGTTAATGAAAGCTGGTATTTCTGAATATGCATCACATGAATGTGATGAGGATGATGATGATGACCTTGTTGCTATGATTGCCAAAACTTTTAATCGTTTTAAGTTTAAATCAAAGAGAAATGGCAAACAATTTTCTTCAAATAACACTGTCGATAAGTCCAAGTTGGAATGTTTTAAATGTGGAAAGAAAGGACATTTTATGAAGGAATGCAGATCATCACAACCCTCCTCATCACACACTGCCCCTAACCATTCTATTTTTCAAAAGCCTGGTGATGGGTACAAAGCTAAGTACAAAAAGCTGAAAGCCCACATGGCAATGATAGCTCAGAAAGAATCCAATAAGAATAGCTGCATGGTGGCTGACACTGAAAAATGGGAGGATTCTGACGTGTCATCTGATGATGAAGAATAAGTAAGGGATATGTGTTTCATGGCTCGTGAAGATCATGGTCATGTTGTCAAATCCGATGTTGAATCTGGTCGTTGGGTGGATATCATCATGAAGAAGGTTAATACATTCGGTTTTGAGAAGGATGAAGAACAAAAACTGGATCTTATAGAGGCCGACATAACTTATGTTGAAACTGTGCGTTCGGAGAGTATAAAAATGTTTGAAATAAACTCTTCTGAACTGAACGCGAGTCAGGCCAGATTAAAAGAACTAAAAGATGTTCAGTTGGCTTTGAAAAGTTATCAATCTCTGGTTTCTAAACTTGAATTGGAAAAAGAAGAATTAAAAGTTATTTTGGAAAAAGAACAGAAAAGAATTAAATCTTGGATGAAATCACCTTTTCCTGAAGCTGCCATTAAGAAAACTTTTGAAAATCAAAGAATCGCTTATGGCACTGGTGATCTTCATCTTGCATCCGTAATAATTGATTTGGATGCACTTCCTAAAGAAATGAGACTAGAGATCATTTTTAAAGATCTTGAAAAATCAAAAGTGATAACTGATCAAAACCAGGAACAACCTCAGGGCAAATCTGAAGCATGTCAGACCAGTGCTTCAGACCAGAAAGCTAAATCCAAGAAGCCTTCCCCTCAGTCTTCAAATAAGGTTCCTAAGAACCTTTAGAAGAAGAAAAATGTGATCCCTGCTGAGCCTTCTACCTCAGATTCTGGTAGAGCTCAGGTGTCTAATTCATAGTCTATTTTGTTAAGGATTGAAAGTCAATTTCAAAATTTGGCTAAGCAAGTGCAGAGTTGTAATGCACGCTTAAAAAATGTTGAAAGCACTCCCCAAAATCCTAAACAAAACCCAAAACCTTTTTCAAAGAAACCAAGCAAGAAAAGCAAAAACCTGAGAAGAAAAAGGTTTCTGAAGTCATCAAACCAACTGTTTTTGTGTCATCTGAAATTATGACTGAAATTCCCTTTGATCCTTCTGTCCCTTACGTACCAAAGAAATCTGAGGCTGTTCAGGGAGAGCCCAGTGGACCCATCAAGAGATGGGTTCCCAAAAAGAACTAATCTTTGTGTATGTGCAGGGTGACCGCAAAAAGAATACTTGGTTTCTTGAAAGTGCTGCTGGCAGAACCATGACTGGTCACAAAACCCTGCTAGAGGAATATAAGGTGCAAGAGGGGCCCTCAATAACTTTTGGTAATGATGAAAAAGAACAAACTGAGGGATATGGTGTTGTGAACAATGGACAAGTTAAATTCACTAAAGTTGCATATGTGAATGGTTTGAAATATAACCTGATCAGTGTCAGCCAACTTTGTGATGATGGCTTTAAGGTTTTATTTGATATTTCACAAGGCACCATATTCAACAGAGATTGGAAGGTGGTAATGATTGCACCAAGAAAGGGAAACATTTATGTTGTAGACATGAATAGTGCTACTTCTGAACAATGTTTCTACACAAGGGCAGATGAGGACACCAACTGGTTGTGGCACAAAAGGTTATCCCATCTAAATTTCAAAAATATTAATAAGTTGTCAAGAAAACAACTTGCTGATAGGATACCAGCCATGTCTTTTGATAAAGACAAGCCATGTCCAGGGTGTGAAATGGGAAAGAAGAAGAGAGCATCTTTCAAGACCAAGCAAAATTTCAGCATCACTGAACCACTTCATATGCTTCATATGGATCTTTTTGGTCTTGTGAATGTTCAGACAAGAGCGGGGAAGAAGTACACTCTAATTGTAGTCGATGAATATTCTAGATACTGTTGGGTAATCTTCCTCAGAAACAAAAGTGAAGCTGCTGCTGAAATCATTGCTCTCATCAAATAGATTGAACTCAAGCACAAGCGAAAAGTACGTCAGCTCAGAAGTGACAATGGCACTGAATTTAGAAATTCCACTCTGGAAACCTTCTGCACTGACACTGGCATATCTCAGAACTTCTCCTCAGCACATACACCAGAGCAAAATGGTGTTGTAGAAAGAAAGAATTGTACACTACTAGAAGTATGTTGAATGAATCAGGTCTTCCAAAATGTTTTTGGGCTGAAGCTGTGGCAACTGCTTGCTACACCCAGAATCATTCAAATTATGTCAAAAGACATAAGAAGACTGCCTATGAAGTGCTCAGAAATAGAAAGCCTAATATTGGATATTTCCATGTTTTTGGATGTCCAGTATATATTCTGAATGATTCCAGCAAATTGGGCAAATTTGATGCCAAAGCTGATGAGGGTTACTTCTTAGGATATTCAACAATTCGCAAGGCCTTTAGAGTCTATAACAAAAGACTCGAAAAGGTTGATGAGTCAATTCATGTTACCTTTGATGAATCAAATTTTGCAATCTTTAATAAACCAATCTCTGCACCACCTTCAGAAGGTCCTATCAGTTTTGGAGAATCTGATCACAATGACAAATCTGATCAATCAGCTGAACATGTTTCTGATCATTCCAGTTCAGAAACAATTATAAGTCAGCAAAGTAACATTCCATTTTATCCTTCAGTCACATTCAAACTACCCTCTGAATTGACTATTGGATCAGATGTGTGTGCTGCTCCTCAGATATCAGTATCCCCTGAATTACCTCAGAATGAAGAATTTCATGATGCAAATCGTGATTTACAAGATGATGAAACTGAAATAGTCTATTCTGAACCATCTCCTGAAGTAAGCCAGAGGAGTTCTTGCACTGATATGATTATTCATCCTGGTCAGTACTCTAAATGGACTCGCTCACATCCAATTGATTAAGTGATTGGCGATCCAAGTAGAGGGGTTCAGACCAGAAGAGCCACAAGCGATCAATGCTTATTTGTCAGCTTCTTATCACTGATGAGACCGAAGAAGATTGACGAGGCTTTGAAAGATCCAAGTTGGGTTGAAGCCATGCAAGAAGAGCTTAACCAATTTGAAAGGAACAATGTTTGGGAGCTTGTTCCATGTTCCCCCAATCTGAAGAAAGAACCAATTGGGACGAGATGGGTCTTTCGTAACAAAGTTGATGAAGATGGTCATGTAATCAGAGGCCAGACTTGTTGCAAAGGGTTATGCACAAGAATAAGAAGTTGATTTTGATGAGACTTTTGCACCAGTGGCCAGACTTGAAGCTATCAGAATTTTCTTAGCATTCGCAGCTCATCATGAGTTCAAAGTCTACCAAATGGATGTCAAAAGTGCTTTTTTGGATGGAGAGCTAGAAGAAGTTGTGTATGTGTATCAACCACCAGTATTTGAAAGCAAAGAAAAACCTCATTGGGTGTATAGACTGAACAAAGCTTTATATGGTCTAAGACAAGCACCTAGAGCCTGGTATGATACTCTAACTCAACATCTTTTAGATAATGGTTTTCATAGAGGTGCAATAGATAACACTTTATTCATCTTGCATGAGAAAAGTGATACCTTGCTTGTACAAGTATATGTTGATGATATTGTGTTTGGTTCTACAAATGAAAAATTGTGTGACAAGTTTTCAAAAATAATATCTTCTGAGTATGAAATGAGTATGATGGGTGAACTGACATATTTTCTGGGTCTTCAAGTAAAACAAACCAGTGATGGTATTTTTATAAATCAAGAAAAATATGTCAGAGATTTGTTAAAGAAATATCAGTTTGATTCTGTTTCATCTAAAGATACTCCAATTTCTGCACCATTAACTTTGGACTCAGATCCTAATGGAAAACCTGTCGATCCCACAAAATATCGTGGTGTGGTGGGATCATTAATGTACTTAACTGCAAGTAGACCAGACATAATGTTTGCAACATGTCTTTGTGCACGATTTCAATCTGATCCCAGAGAAGCACACCAGAATGTAGTAATAAGGATTTTTTGATACCTGAAAGGTGTTCCCAGACTAGGTCTTTGGTATCCCAAAGGCTCAAGTCTAGATCTCATGGGATATTCAGATTCTGATCATGCAGGTTGTAAGATAGATAGGAAAAGTACCACAGGTGGGTGTCATTTCCTTGGTGGCAAATTGGTTAGTTGGACAAGCAAGAAGCAGACTGCAGTATCATTATCCACTGCAGAAGCTGAGTACATTTCTGCAGCAAGTTGTTGTGCTCAGATCTTATGGACGAAGAACCAACTAACTGATTATGGTGTTAAGTATACCAGAACGCCAATATTTTGTGATAACACAAGTGCCATTGCAATATCTCACAATCCTGTCATGCACTCTAAAACCAAGCATATTGATCTCAGGTACCATTTCATTCGTGATCATATTTTAAAAGGTGATATTGAAATTCATTTCATTCCCACTGACAAACAACTAGCTGATGTGTTTACAAAACCTTTAGATATCAAAACTTTTTAAAAATCTCATCAGCGAGTTGAGAATGCTAAATCCTGTGTAGCATTTCAGGGGGAATAGACAAAAATGTTTTTACAAGAAAAAGAAATTTTTTTTCTGAGGGGGAATTTTTGCCTCAGAAAATATTTTGTCTGAAATGATTCAGAAACTGAAGGGCTTCAGAGTTTCAGAAAAAGAGAAGGTTCAGATTGCACTTCCTTAACCTTCCTCAGAACTTTAAATTATTTAATCTGAAGTTCATCAAAACCCTTTATTATACAATGAATACCTAGCTGGCAAGTGGACACGTGATTTTCACTGTTCCAGGATACCTTTTTGCTAACGTGTCATACCACTTGCGCTGTAAAGAAAAATGATCATTGCTTTTGCATTAAAAACGGTTGAATATTTTTCAAAAAAGTGGGGTCATGGCCGTTGTTGCATTAAATGCGGACGTGTCACCAAAAATTATTTCGGATTTCAAACCCGATCAAAATCACTTTCAATAAAATATTTTTTATTGGCTTTGAATATTCTTCCCCAAAATCTGCAGTTAAACCCAGTTCTTAATGGCCAAAGGATTTCGAATCCAAAACCATACGGTTTAACATGAACAATTATAAGGCAGCCTTAAATGCCAAATCTGAAGGGTTGATGGGCAGATTAAACGCTTTTCTTCAACATTGCCCCATCTCTTACGCCCTAACTGCTGATCCAGAGCAGTTGTACTATACGTATTTGTTGGAGTTTTGGTACACTGCAGAACTTGCAAAAGATGATAAGTCAATTGCCTTCACATTGAAAAAGGGCACGGTGAAGTGTGTTTTGAAACTTGAAGGCTTCAGAGAGGCACTCCGATTAAACTATTTGCCTCCCAACACTCCTTATGAAAAGAGAATAAAAGGAGTAAATTTTAGAGAAGTGTTGTTGGTAACTGGCCACAACCAGATTGTGGATAATGATGGCAACTTGAAAACATCCGGCCACATCTTCATTGCTAGGTTCAAAAGTTGTTGGAGATATTTCTGGACACAGATTGTAGAGTGTCTAGGAGGAAGTAGTGGTGGCTTGGATCAGATTTCTTTGATCCAAGTTGAGATGGGCTACTACCTATGGCATGGGATGAAGGTAGATTTTGCTGAGATGCTTTTCTTTCAGTTATTGACCAAGTTGAAGGGGAAGAGGAGTATTCACATTACCTTCCCAAGATTTTTGAGTTTATGCTTTCTTGCCATTCTGGGAGAAGGATACTCTGACATCCTTCAGGAGAGCTCGCAGACTGAGTACTGCAAAGACTTGTCCAAGCTCTCTGAATTTGAGGACGAACCTGAACTCTCCCCTGCAATGCTTCAGGTACTGGGTAACAATGTTAAAACTGATGCAGCACGACCAGCTGGCTCAGAAAGATCACTGGGCGGGTCACAAAAGAATGTGAGACCCACCAGTCGATCTAGTGGCAAAATGTTACACTTGTTTAAACCCAAAACAAGTTCTACCCTGCCACCTTCATCTTCCACTGACCAACCTGAGGATCTCCCAAAAGATTCCTCAGGATCTCCAAAGGGTTTATTAAAACTGCGTCCTATTAGGCCATCCTTACAACCCAAGGATATTAGTACCCAAGCTCAGCCTTCTGAGACCACAAAACAGGTTTCAGAAGAAGGTCAAATGGGAAACTTGCAAGCAACCATCTCCAAAACTTCTTTAGGAGGAGATGGTGAAGATATTAGTGTGTCAGCCCAACACACATTAGAAGTTGAGTCTGCACATGCACCCCCTGTAACTTCACAAATCTTACACTCTTTGCATGCGCAAACTTTTGATATTTCTCAGGTGATATCCAGAGAGATGGAGGTTTCAACTTTTGCGGCCAATGAAGAGACTCTTGGTTCCAGCACAAGGGTTACTGAGGCACAGCTGGTATCGACTGAAGTAGTTCCAAATTTGACCAGTGTCGATGCAACTGCTGAACTGGGTTCTGGCTTGGATTCTGGGAATCAAGACCAGAGCATATCTGACCAGATAGTAAATATCTGGGATGACGATGAGCTTCCTGAGGGAAACCTCGAAGATTTTGAGTTTGATGAGGACTTATTGAGGGAGAATCAATCGGATTCTGAGCCAACCCTCAACCTTGTTGATGAACCCATGTCACCACCTCTTTTGGAACAACAACAACAACAACAACAACAAAACATCATTGATCTTGATCCACCTTACCAAAGACCACCAATTTCACACCAACACCCTTTATTTCCTGAAGGATCAACCCATGCCTATGTCACTTCAGCCGTTTTTCAACCACCACTTCAACACCTTCACCCTCAAATTCATCAAATCCCACCAAGTAGAAATTATGACCTGCCAGAGGATCAAGAAAAAGAATTGGACTCTGAAACAGAATCTGAGGGTCCTTCTGATGTACTTTTGGAGAAGGCTCTGGCAGGGACTCGAACTTTTCCCTTTGTTGCTTCAGCTTCCACTTCATCTGCTTCACATCTCAGTATGGAAGCTCAGTTAGAGAAATCATAAACCGAAGTCCACAACCTACTTATTCAGGTTGAAGACTTATCTAAATCTCTAACTGCCAACACCAAGTCTCTGGCCGATCTGAAGGGTGCCCAGGATGTTATGGGCACTGAATTTACCAAAGTTGCACTTAATGAGGGCTTGGTGGTTGGGAAGTTGCAAGAATTAGTCGGGGAATGCAATGGATTGAGTAGGGCAATTGGTGAAGCCTTCAAGCTGACCAAGAGGGATGTGCAGACTTCAGTTGTTGCGAATCTGCAATCCTGGGTTCTTATGATACAAAATTCATTCTTGGTAGTTGAGAAAGAAGTTGGTGAGTTGGTCAAGAAACCAAGTATTGATGAGACGTCACTTGGTGATTCTGTTAATGTGAAGGTTTCTGAGACACTGAAATTTGTATTCTCTCAGGATCTTATTTCTCAGATTTCAGTGTCCGTGGCAAAGAAGGTTGAAGAGAAGGTCATAACACTGGTGTCTGAACTATCAAAAGCATCAAATGACAAGGTTGACACAGCTATTACTGAAATGAAGACCTCTTTGTCAAGCCTTGGTCAAACTGTTCAAAACCAGTCAAAGCAACTAGATGAAATTTTGACCTTGCTCAAGAAAGAGCCTGCAGTTGTTGCTCCTCCCCCCTCTGGTGCATTATCTGAAGAGGAAAGGGAATTGTTGAAGGGAGTTCTTGAACATGAAAAGTTGAATCTGAACTCTTCCTTCAGATTGAGATCCCAGTTTGCATCTATGGCAAAGGGATTCTCTGATAGTGTTTTGCAACAGAGTTGGGAACCTCTTAAAGGCATGCAAAAGGCCATCAATTTATATGCTCAGCTGCCTATCTAGGTCCCAAAATGGGGAAGTGAAATACCAATTGGTTTGCTGTCCAGTTCTCAAGAAATGAAGGAAGCAACCAAGAAACAATCTGAGGGGGAACAACTGAAAGAACAATCTGAACCCCAACCATCTGAACAAGCTAAGAAAGACAAAGGTAAAGCTCAGATGGTTGAGGAACCAAAGAAAAAGGGTGTAAAGGATTCTGGTTTTGTTGTTGGTGAGAATGTTGATGAGCATGGTTATCCATTGCCAGATTTGGGTGCTGATCAGAAAAAGTTGGAAGCCCTTCAAAGACAAGTCTCCAACCAATTTATTATGTGGAGAGAAACTAAAGAAAAAGAAAGGGCCCAACACTTGGCAATGGGTACCATTGATTTGGTAGATGCTGCAGCTCTTGGTCTTACTAAGTAACGATATCAGAAGATCAAACATGATGCAAGAGTGCAGAAGGCCTTGGAAGAAATGGCCGAGTATGAATATGGGGTGAAGTATTCTCCCTTAGAACCATAAGCTGGACCATCTCACTTTCAAGTTATCTATTGAAGATCTGGTGAAGAATAGGAAGAAAGAGATGGAGTTCAAAAGAAAAGAAATTATGGCCAGCGTTCTGAAGGTTGAGAAGGAAATTTGTAGGCCACCTAAGAAGACCAAACAAACTGGCCCAAGGTCTACAAGAAAACATGCTCTAGATTCTGACCTCTCTACATTCATACCTATTTCTAAAGAAGTTGCTCAGGTGAAGGATAAACATGAAAAGGATCAGTATGATTATTATATGAAACACAGGTGCCATCTTGCAAAGATCCTTGACGTGCAAATTCTGAAGGAAGATGGTCTAAAATTGTTCAATCTGGTTGTGAAGAGAGAAGGTAGAGCAGAAGAAGAATATGAGCAGGTTTCAGTGCATAAGTTTGGGTATTCTGAGCACAAGGAGATGATCACTGTTCTGAAAGGAAAACCGAAGTCTCATCTAACTGGTGCCTGGATGCTGAAGATCCAACAGAAAATGAAGGCCAAAGTTGAGATGGAGGAAAGATTATTTGGGAAGATCAGTTCTCCAAAAAGAAAGGCTATTGACGCACCTTCTGGCTCAAGGCCTGCGAAGAAGTAGTCATATCTTTTTGTAAATATTTTTACTTGTAAATATTTTCCATTTTTCATTTGTGTACTTGTAACTGAACAATCATCTCAGTATCTTTTATATAGTTGCAAGTTACATCATATTATTAGGAAATAGTTTAAGTTAAAAAAACAAACAAGAAAATTTTCTTAAGGCATCATGATCTATGAGATGTCCTTAGAAATATTTTTACAACTTAAACAAAAACTTGTATTTTTAGACTTACAAACCTGTATAGATAGAAGTCCAAAATACATGAACTATTTTAGAACAAATAAGGGGAATTTGTTAGGTCAAAAATCGACCAAGTATGATTTGTTCAAAATAGTTGAAGTTCAGTGAAGAAAGCTTGCTCAGGATTCTGAAGACATTCAAAATAAAGTTCACTGAAGCTTCACTTCAGATTCAGAATCAACCTACACTGAAGACGTTCAGACTTAAGTCAAAAACTGAAGACTGAAGAAGAAGATCATCTCAGAAGCAGAGCTCAGATAAGATCTTACCTGATTGAAGAATCTGAAGAGGCTCAGTGAAAAAGTATTTACAACACTTTTTCACTGATTACGAGGAAAGTCTTTTTGCAGCTTTAACTACCTTTACCCGGTTAATTACCTTATACCTGGGATTGGGAAAGTTTTAGCAAAAGGTTGGGAATAAAGTATGTAAAGTCACATCAAAGAAACTTACATACTTTACCTTAAACAAGCATATTATGGATTTGTCCCACAAATCCATAAATGCATCCAACCATATTTGTACGGCATATTGCCATGTCATCTAGACATGTTTGCCTATAAATATAAGACTTCTCACACTTGCAAAAATGCTTGGAACTTTGGCAATTGCAATGTGTGATATTACTCTAAGTATTCTTACAAGTAATTCCTTGTCGCATAGATCATTTGTATTTCTAGGATTGTTTAGATATTTTCACAAGTGTGATTATCTTTATTCCGCAACAACTCTTGTATTTTGTTTATAGAAATAAATAAAATACATTGAAAAATACATCTTGACTCATTGCCATAATACTTGAATATAATTAGTATTTATATAGTTTCAAGCACTTGTTCTTTATTGTTCATATCCATATCTGGATCGTGGTTCATAACTAGTCTTTATCTAGATTTGAACCACTTGCCAGTCGGGTTACTTGATATACTTGTGTTTATTGTTAACCTATTTTATATCTTGTTATATCTTGTTCTCGTTGTAAATCTTGTGTAGGTGGACTCACATAACAATAATAAAGGTTTATACTAAATTAATCAAGGGTTGATTCAAGTAAGGTTTAAGGGTTATTTCAAGCTTGGATTAAGGGTTATCTGGAGCATATGGGCCACGAAAATCTGCACTAAAATCAACACAAACAAGACCCAAGAGTTAGTAGTTATAAGATTTGTTACTAAATGGGTTTAAGGATTTGATTAAATCTGATTTTTGACGAATATTATGAGATTATAATGTGTGATTTTTCAATAAAAATGGAGCTTTCGAAAAGGATATAAGAGATTATAGCTTGTTTGTATGTGTAATGCTTAGATTTGCACTAGTTTTGATTGATTTTGATTTGGGGATTTGAGATGGATGATTTTTAATTTCATATAATCAGTACATTTGATGTTAAAATCATACAAAAGTGACCAACAAACATGTTAGTGGTAATTAAGAGTGTGAAATAAGCAAACCAAGCCATTGGTTGATTGTTTGGATCAAAGACAAATCTAACAGACTTAATTTTCTGTCTTAAATCAGATAAACTGAACGTGTGAGGGCAGATTCAAGAAAAACTTTCAAAATAAAAGTTGTAGATAAATGAGTTACGTTTAACCTCCAACTAGAATTACTAAAAAATGCTAAACCAAACGAAAGATATGATTTTTCTACTGAAACTGGTCAAAACTGTAATTTTGTATGAATATTTTAAAAACTTAAACAATTTTTATCTCCTAATCCATAAGGTTCCAGGAGGTCATACATGGTGAAAAGTAATTTCAATGTGTCGTGAACTTAAAATAAAATCATGGGATTTTTCTAACAATCAACACATCGAGAACTTTTATAAAACTTCTGATGTCGTAACAGTTCCCATTCGGGATAGTTCATGTTTGAGTAATTTTTAGAGGTAGTAAACATCACTTAAAAATTCACCAAAACTTCACAAAAATAGGGGACACATATAGGTTGTTGTATAAAAACCAAGAAGGTCCAATTTCAATCACTGAACATTGGCCAACACTTTATAAAAAATAAAGTGCAAGACAGAAAATTCTGAAGTAAACTAATAACTTGTGCAATGGGCTAAGGAATGGACTAAACACCATGATGGGCTAGCCCGGCCCAATTAATGAACCCATAAGGAACATAAATCAGTAGGCCCACTTGGCCCAACCAAACCATATAGCCCAATAACCAATATAACCCATTAAGCACATAACCCAAATAAGATTAAGCCCAATAACTAAACTAAGCCCAAGTCACTTAAAAGCCCATATCAATTATGGTTAAAGCACTTGATTGACAGCTTCTGCTATAAAATGAAATATTATGTTGATTGGGACATGAAATGGTCTTAGTAGTGGCTCCTCAAGCATTTACTCATCAAAATTATGCCTTTGGCTAAATGTAAGTAATATTATGATGTTTGGATATTAAGAAATGAACATATGGCTTGGTTATTGGACCTCATATGGAACCTTGAAATTTGTTGAAATTGGCGATATTGAAAATCTTGTTGACCGAATGATTTTGATATGATATATGATTAATCGTTGGATATATTTTTCTCTCAAGATGGTTTGACAAATGAGAACTTTACAATTTCCATGGATTTTTTTTTCAAGTCTTGAAATGACATTATGGTATTTGGAAAACTTGATATTTGGAGATGAGAATTTTGCCGTACATATGGTTTGGGTATGTTAATATCTAATAATATGTTTTCTAAGTGTTTAAAATGGTTATCCAACAACATTTACTTAAAAACCTATGCACTCACCAACTACGTTTTCGTAGTTAACACTTTTTCTTCATGCTTTTCAAGAATTTGCATAAGTTTTGAGGAATTATATGCATCATGATTGTTTGCATTGCACTTTGGAGCCTAATATCAAACCTTGTGATGGGCAATGGAATCCGCCTTGATCATTGTAGTATACTATTTCATGTGCTTGTTATTTGCTTCGTAAACTTAGTATCCAAGTATGGTGGACACATTTGTAAATTTCTTTTATCAAATAAAGCTATGGTGAATGTTATTTATAATCCTTTGTTTTGAATACTCGACTTTATGTACATCTCATTGTTGCGCCTTAGTTGGGGTGTTACATTCGGTACCTTGAACAAGTACCGGGAGGCAAACTATAACAACGTGTCAGTTTCGTATCATGAGCTTATATAGATGTATACTACTTTCATTCCTGGCATTGTTGTTTAACAATGGCTACCTTCATTGTGGTAAAGCAATGGTTAACTTATGGCTTGTGGTTCATGGCTAAACGCTTTATTAAAACCTAAGGAACTCACCAACTTTATGTTGACACAATTTAGTATGTATTGCAGGTGATTAGATGTTGTCATGCTTGGATTCAACTTGTGTTTGCTTTTGTTTGATGAATAAAGACTCAACCCACAGTGCCCTTCTAGTACTCCATCTTTTGATAAAAGATATGGATTTGTAGTTCACAAGTGTTTTCTTAATCTTTTCAAGACTATTTCAATCTCATGTAATGTATTTGGATCTTTAAATAAATATGTTTTATAAAATGCAAGTTTTCAAAACGACTACGTTTTGAGTCGTTCGTTATACTCTTGTGTTGTGATATTATGGAAGTCACGCCCCACACATTGACCATTATTTTGGGGGTGTGACAAACTACTTTTTCTTTCTTTAGAAGGGTCAGAATTTCATCCAACTGCTTTGACTAGCCCTTCACCGATTCATCAAGGGATGATACTGATTTACGAACTTCCTCAACAGCCGAATCAAGTTTCTTATTTGTATCCTTTGTGAGTTCAGAGACCATCAATCTGACCTTCTGTTCAACCTTGTCAGTCATGGAAACTGAAATCTGAGAGATAAGACTCTGAGAGAGATCAGACTTTAGTTTTCTCAAACACATCATCACTAATGGAAGAACCAAGGGTCTTTTCATCCACATTTGGCTTCTTCGCTAACACATTCATCTCCCTCCCAACTGCCAAGATATCTTCCTGAATCATCTTTACGGAAGATGTCAAATTTGCAAGCACTGATGTTTGAACATCCCTCTTGGCCAGATGGAAGGCTTCCCTGATGGCCCTGTTGATGTTATTGCAGGCTAGATACAAATCATTTAGCTTCCCAGTTACCAGTTCCTCATTTGTTGCAACTTTAGACATTTCAGTGCCAAGAAAGACTTGAGCATCCTTCAAATTAGTCACGGACTTGGTGTTGGCAGTTAGAGACTGAGATAAGTTCTCCACCCAGAAGACGAGGTTTTGAACTTCGGCATTTGATCTCTCTAACTGTGCTTCCACACTCAATGGATGAGGTGGTTGTGTAGAAGCAGAAGCAATGAAGGAAATATTACCAAGTCCATTCAAAGCTTTTTCAATTTGATTGGCAGTTGGACTCTCAGATTCAGTAGAAGAGTCCAACTCCTTTTCTTGTGGTTCATCATAGTTGATGGACTTTGGTATTTGATGGATTTGGGGATGAAGGTGTTGAAGTTGTGGTTGGAAAGTTGGTGAAGTGATATATGTTGCACCTGGTGGAAAGTAAGGATGTTTATGAGATGTTGGCGGTGGGCGATATAGTTGATCAACGTTTTGGATTTCTGGGGGACGAGGGGAGATTGCGAGGTTGAAGGTTGGCTCAGAATCAGAAGACTGATTCTTCTCCAAGAGTCCTTCGTCAAACTCAAAATCAGCAAAGGAATCAAGATTCCCTTGAATTGGCTCATCTTCGTCCTAGAGGTCAACTAAAACTGAAGTTTGGTCAGATATGCCCAGGTTCAGATCACTGGTACCTGAACCTGCTACTGGTTCAACAACTGCAGCTGCAGATGCATCGTCACCAGCTTTAGAAATTGGCTCAGTCAGAGCTTCTTCACCAACAACAGTAGACACTGGGGTTGCCTCAGTGATTCTTGTGCCATCATCAAGAACCTCTTCATTGGCCGCAGACTTTGAAACTTCAACTTCTCCACGTGTCACCTGAGAAGTATCAACAGTTTGTGTAATAGAAGAGTCTAAGATTTGTGAAGTTACAGGGAGTGCACGTGTATACTCAAACTCTAATGTGTGTTGGGCTAGCACACTTACATTTTCTTCACCATTTCCTCCTAAAGAAGCTTTGGAGATGGTGCTTGTGGGTTCTCTTTTGACTATATTCTGGATCTTGTTGGGAAGATCCAGAAGGCTGAGCTTGGGTACTATCATCCTTGGGCTGTGAGGATGGCTGAAATTTTCGATGTTTTAACAAGCCCTTTAGGGATCCTGAGGAGTCTTTTGGGAAATCCTCAGGTTGGTCAGTGGAAGAGAGAAGTGGCTGGGTAGAAACACTTGTTTTGGGTTTGAACAAGTGTAACATTTTGCCACTAGATCCACCAGTGGGTCTCACATTCTTTTGTGACCCGTCCAGTGATCTTTCTGAGCCAGCCGGTCGTGCTGTTTCAGTTTTGTTAAGTACCTGAAGCATTGCAGCAGACAGTTCAGGTTCTGCATCTGAAGTAGACGCCTTGGAAAGATCCTTACAGAACTCTGTGGCTGAACTCTCCAGTCTATCATCTGCATACGCCTCTCCCCTTCAACTTTGACACCAACTGGGAGAAGAGAATCTTAGTGAAGTCTACATTGATTCCATTCCACAAGTAATATCGCAACTCAACTTGGACCAAAGATATTTGATCCAACCCACCATGATTCCCACCAAGGCACTCAACTATGTGAGTCTAGAAAAACCTCCAACAATTCTTAAATCCAGATAAAAAGATGTGCCCGGAGGTCTTCAAGTTTCCATCAGCATCCACCATGTTGTCATGCCCAGTGGCCAGTAAAACTTCTCTAAAATTAATTCCCTTCAGTGGTTTGGCAAAGACTGAAGGTGGCCTCAAATAATCCAAATGGAGGGCCTCTTTGAACTGGTTAAGCTCATTGCTCCCTTTAAACTGGTTAAGCTCATCTTGCATGGTTTCAACCCAGCTTGGGTCTTTCATAGCCTCGTCAATCTTCTTCGGTTCTATCAATGATAAGAAGCTGACATTTAAGCATTGATCGCTTGTGGCTCTTCGGTTCTGAACCCCTCTACTTGGATCACCAATAATTTGATCAATTGGATGAGATTTTGTCCATTTAGAGTAATGACCAGGATGAACAATGATATCAGTGCAAGAATTCCTCTGATTTACTTCCGGAGGAGCTTCAGGAAAGACTATTTATGTCTCATCATCATCATCTTGTAAATCATGATTTGCATCATGAAATTCTTCATCATGAAATACAACACGACATAACTATTATTAAAACACTTAAATACAAAATATAACACGACATAATTATTATTGAAACACTTGAATACGAAATACAAAACACATAGCTATTATTCAAACTTTGGGCATCTCCTTAGCAACTCCCACACCTCCAAGTGATTAAATTCTCCTCTTTGTGTTGCTCTATACTCGGCCAACGCAGTTTTGATTCTTGTCTCGTTAGGGAGATTGTGCAAACGTTTGAAGATTATGTCGAACGAGTGAACCCAGGTACGCATATGGCTCCATCTAGCGACAATGGTGTCATCGGTACGATAATCGATCTGTTGATTTTCCATATTCAAAAACAAATTAACAACTCTTGTCCAAAATGTTCTCGACCTTTCTTAATTATCTACAAACAATAAAAAAAAACTAAGATCATGATTATTAAACTTTAGTAAACAATAATATAAAAGAATAAAACATTAACAAAATATACCGCAATTTGGATCTTCTGCTACCGTGATCCAAGCTCTACATAAACTAATATCTTCCTCGGTGTCCATTACATATCTGATTCGTAATGAGTTTTAGTAAATATTGAAAATGGGAGAGAAATATATATATATAGATAATGTAGTAGTGTGAAATATAAATGGAGTTGTATGTATATATATAGGGGAAAATAATTAAAATAATTTTTTTTTTTAATTTGGTCAAAGCTCCGCTCCCCCAACGGTTACATTTTCCTCGAGTCCTCCGCCAATAGTATGCTCTCCCTTGCAACTTCTCTGGGTCACTTGAAGTGTAGATCGTCGAGGTGGGGTGGTGTGCCCGCCGACGCGACGGCGAAAAGATGTGGGTTGCTACCCCTCCGCATAGCCTAACGCTATTTTTTTTTCCACCAAATTTAAAATTGTAAAAGTCAGAAGAGTACGATCTAACTTAACTATATAATATGATTTTGTACTCTCTTTATCTTACTACATTTATATTTTCAAAGTCTTTTTTCTATCAACTTTGACTTTAAATGATTTTGTTTGAATCATATACTAGTTAATACAAATTATATGAATTGATGAAGTTTGAGATGTGTTTGTATACTTTTATTCAAATATTATGTAATACATAAAAAATATTATAGGTCAAACTTTATAATTAAAGACTTTTAAAATATAAAACAAAATACATTTAGTCGGGCAGAGGAACTAGTATTCTCAAACAATAATAGAACATGAGCATATTAAAATCAAAGTTGGAACAACTAACTTTTTTACTGAATTAAAATCATAAGTCAAATTTTAAAAATCAAATTTAAATTTGATATTTAATCTTAATCTAGAATTAAAATTGTAAAATTTTACCTTTGACCAACTTAATATGATTCTTATCCATTACATTTTTGACCCAAAACCACACATTCCCACAAGAAAGGAGAATGGTGCACCCCCACACCCAACAATAGTCACACTCGTTCAGTCGTGTTAATAGTTTATTTTCCCATCAAATTAACCTAAAATGGCTATTTAACAAAAAATAATCATTAAGGATTAAAATATACGAGTAATAAATAGATAATGACATAATAAAAAAGAGAATAATAAATTGAAAATAAAATACATTCGGTTGATACCGCGATCATATAATACAATGGGCTGTGATCATTTGAAAACTAAAATTTTCGTGAAAACTATAAAACTTGTCAAAACGTACTGTGATATGAATTTAACACAATGTGTTTTTGGGTTATGATCATTTGAAAACTAAAATTTTCGTGAAAACTAGAAAACTTGTGAAAACACACTGTGATCTGAATTTAACACAATGTGTTTTTAATATTTTTTTTAAAAACACATTGTGTTAAGTTCATATCACAGTGTGTTTGAATAATTTTTTGATTTTCACGCAATATAAAAAACATATTGTGTTTTTGGATTATTATACAATAAAAACACAATGTGTTTTTAATAAACACAATTAAAACACATTATATTAAATTCATATCATAATGTGTTTTGACCAGTTTTTTAGTTTTTAAAAAAATTTAATTTTCAAATGAATATTTCACGGACTTTATTAAAAACAAAAAAAAAAAACAAAGACAAAATTTCCAAACATGTTTCCCTCTTTTCCGCGGTCAGCGCTCTACCCAACTCTCCGGAAGCCGTACGGCAATACACCCAGATCATGGTGTATTAGGCCAAAGACGCTGGAACAACATCTAGCGTATGTTAGACACGATCTTAGAAACATTGTGTTCGTAAAAGTTACTAATAAAATAAATCAATCCACTTTCAATAAATGAAATACGGTTTTACAGAAATTCATTTGCAAAAAATCTTACGTTAGAGTTTCTAGAGAATATTATGCAAAGATGGGTCACACGAAAAACACACAGGCAAAGGCTTATTTTCCTTAAATATTGTTTCCTCCATCCATGTTTAACTTGGTTCAAAAAAAAAACTTGAAAACTTTGTTTCATCATAAAAAGAGTAATTCCAGATCTTTAACAGCAATATTGGCTTGTTTTCATAATAAAAAAATATAGATATTATATTGTTATTCTTATTAACAAAAAAAGAATTTAACTCGAATAATGAAACAAAAGACTTGCTATCTTTTTATTGATATACTTGCAAACTTTGTTCATCATAAAAAGAGTAATTCCAACAGTTAGTTTATCCTTGGAGTAAAAGGATTCTAACAATTTCTATTCGCGCCCGGTATCGTGACCAGGATTTTTAGTAATTTGACCACCCACATATTGCAGCGAGGGTCGCTGTAAAAACCCCCGCCATGTCAGCATTCCACTAACACCGCTTTAAATGGTTGACCGACTTTATGCCACTTATTGCAGCGAGGGTCGCTGCAATAAGTTAACCCGGACCCAATTTCAAAATAAAACCGGTCCACCCATCCATTCCATCATTTTCTTTCATCCACCCATCCATTCCATCATTTTCTTTCACTTTTCATCCGATTTTCTTTAACAATTTCTACCAAATCCATCCACCAAAACACCTCCGGCTACTAACAATCCAGTCCCCTTGGTATAACAATCCGGGTACCACGAAGTTTCGGGATCATCACCCCCGCCAGCCACCACCGGCCAGTACCGCCAGCCGCCACCGCCGTCCACCGCCACCCATCACCGTCTGTCTAACAGGGAAGTAGTATTAGCAGCGACATCTGGACTTTTGAGAGCCCCGTTATTTCCCGTCCGCCGTTTGATTATCCGGTTATCCTCCCCCAAATTCCGGTCGGTCGTCCTCCTCCAAATTTTCCGGCCATTTCAAATTCTGGTATGTATTTTATGCTTTTTGATTTTTATTATATGTGTTTTTGATAGTTAATTGGTTATATTGGTATGTTAGTATAGTTTTTGTATACATATTAGTTTTATTAGGATTATTAGTCGTTTATAGGATTTTAATAGGTTTGTTAGTATAGTTAGTTTTGATTTGTTGATAATTTAGTAATTTGTTAGGAGCCACTAATTTGTTTTGTTAGTGATTTGTTAGAATATTTTAGTCATTAGTGTTAGGTGTTTTAGTGTTTGGTTAGAATATATTGTTAAATGCAAAATTACGTAGATTAAAATTTGTTAAAAAATTGATTAAAATAAATAGGCAAGATTATGATCAAAATATATGTATTGAACTAAATACCCAAGATTATGTAAAAAAAATTGATTAAAAAAAATGACTTAAAACTTATAAAAAATTAGTTTAACAAAAATATAGATAAAACTATATATAAAAATTAAGTTAAAAAGTATGACATGTACAAAATTTAGTTAAAAAGTTAAAAATATATTATAGAACTAAATTACCAAGATTATGTAAAAATTTTGATTAAATAAACTACTTAAGACGTATTAAAAATTAGTTCAACAAAAATATAGATAAAACTAATTATAAAAATTAAGTTAAAAAATATGACGTATAAAAAATTAAGTTAAAAAGTTAATATAAAGACATTGATTTGTTAGAATATTTTAGTCATTAGTGTTAGGTGTTTTAGTGTTTGGTTAGAATATTGACAAATGAAAAATGACGTAGATTAAAATTTGTTAAAAAATTGATCAAAATAAATAGCCAAGATTATGTTAAAAATATATGTATTGAACTAAATACCCAAGATTATGTAAAAAAATTTATTAAAAAAAAACGACTTAAAACTTATAAAAAATTAGTTTAATAAAAATATAGATAAAACTATATATAAAAAATAAGTTAAAAAGTATGACGTGTACAAAATTTAGTTAAAAAGTTAAAAATATATTATAGAACTAAATTACCAAGATAATGTAAAAATTTTGATTAAATAAACTACTTAAGACGTATTAAAAATTATTATAAAGTTAAAATTAAAAGTATAAAAGTAAATATATATTGTATAAACGGAGTTCTAAAAATTATTATAAAGTTAAAAAGATATATATAAAAGTAATAAAATTTGTGATAATATTGTTATATGATTTGTATTTTGCAAAAAACGTATAATATGATTTGTATTTTGCAGTATAGATGGCTACTTACCATGGCGGTGATGGTGGCAATGAAGACCCGCGTAGACCATGGTGGAAGATTACAGGGGGCTGCAAAGGCAGCGGCGGTAAGGAAATTGGTTCTTTATAGTTCATATTTTAATTTAATATTTTTTTACTAACTTGTCTTTTTAATTTTTGCTAGCCCCACAAATGGGAAAGGGGAGAGGGCCCTGTCAGAATTTAAATCTCAAGGCCGAGTTTGCCAAAAGAGGTCGTCTGTCGATCGACTTTGACACCAGCAACTTAAAAACGTGGCAGGCGATCGGCCCAAACTACAGCATGTACAAGAGCCTCATTGGCACACTGGTCCGCCACATCCCTCAGACCTACGACTCTTGGGACCATGTGCCTGCTGAAAGAAAGGAGTTTATCATCCCGACTTTAAAAGTAAAATATTATTAATTTTTAATTTCTTCTTTGATGTTTGTATCAATTTTTAATTTCGCTAACTTTTACTTTTATAAATTGCAGACTCGGTTCAAATTGGACCACTTTATTCAGATTCCTAACCCCGAGGATCCTATCAGGCGGGGATTCAGGCTGTGTGTTGATAGGGACTGCTCAGATCAGTATCGGCTCCTAAAGAGCCAGTTCAAGAGAGCCCACTTTTCCAAAAAGGGGGGCCTGAAAGCAGTTCCCCAGTTGGAACAAGCTGTTCCCCCAGAGGGTATGTCGCAGGAGGACTAGAGAGCTTTGTTGGGGTATTACCAGAGGGAGGACCGGGTCAAGAAGTCGGAGACAAACAGCACGAACAGGCGCAAGCAAGTTCTTGCAGGGACCCATGGTCGTAAGTCTTACTCTCAGTACGTCCACCAGGAGAAGGTTAGTTATGAAATATATATGTATTAAATATATATACTTGTGTTTAAAAGGATAAGTTAATTAATGTATATTTCTTATGATATATATCTATTAAATATATACACTTGTGTTTAAAAGTATAAGTTAAAGAATGTATATTTCTTATGATATATATGTATTAAATATATATACTTGTGTTTAAAAGTATAAGTTAAAGAATGTATATGTCTTATGATAAATTGATGTGTTTACAGGTTGAAAATAACCAGGACGTGGACTTGGTGGATTTGTTCGAGATTAAGCACAAGAAGAAGAATGATAAAAAGTGGGAACACCCCATGGCTGAAGAAATACATGTAGTGTCTCTCTTTAGGACTTTATATTTTTTAGTTCTAAATGTTAATTAATCAACCTTATGTATAATGTAACGTTTTTGACAGTCTCAGCTCAAGAAGAAGAAGGAGGAGGCTGAACAGGACCCCGTTCCAACACCAGATCCTGACATTGTCATGGAGGTGCAGGGACCCCGGGCGGGGCATCGTCGAGGCATAGGGCGGGTCATCAGGCCAATGGGTACCCAGGCGTATGACTATACGCATCTTACAGAGGGACAACCACGTGCATCATTCGACTTGAACAATGACCCACCTCAGACTAGCCAGAATTCCTCCTTATTTGAGGAATTATTTAACTATGCTAGTTATGCACAGACTCCTTTTCCTCCTCAACCGTCCCAGCAGTTGCCCACAGCCCCTCAATTCTCAGCCGGATCGTATCATGTCAATTTGGATGATGATGATGATGATGATGATGATGATGATGATGATGATGATGAGAGCGATGATGCTCATCATTAGTATTTTCTGGTTATAAACAATATATTTTGTATTGTATGAATTATGTTTGTGGTGTATATGTGTTTATCTTTTCGGATGTGTTGATGATGATGCTCATAATAACCAAAAAAATGTAAAAAAAAAAATGCCTAATCTATATAAATAAATAATAACAAAAACATCAAAGATAGCTATAGAATACGTCAACTATTATTAGTAATCATCATAACAAATATAAGTAAAAAAATACATCAACTATATCTAGTACTTATAATAACTATTATTAACTACGTTAAAGAATTACAAACAATTAATTATACGATATAAATAAACTATTCAAGGATCTCATATCCCGTAGGTGCCTTATTAGCTTGAATGTGTCTGTGGTACTCAGCCAAACGGTCTCTGTACTTCGGATGTCTTACCCAGGCCTGCGATGCAGGTTTATCATGTCCCTAAGCTGAGGTGTAAGGCATTGGGCAGTCCTTATCTAAAAAAACCGTAACAAAATGTGTCGACCCCGATACCAGGGCAATGCATATCGGGTCGTCTATGTATAGCTCGTCTGGCCCCTTCCAAAAAGGAAAACATGTGATGTTCTCCTCTAGACTTAAACAGATAATTATTACACCCAACGCATTAGACAGAAGCATAGCGCAATATGGATTCATCATCTAGTAATCTTGTGGGAGACCATTTGGACAAGACATTGATAGCAAAGTGTGTATGTGTTTAGCGTCACCAGCGAATGCACCCTCATAGTATATGCGCCTGGACTCATACTCCTCTAGCATTAGTTTACGAATCCACTCGAATTTTTGCTCGTTTTCACCCAAAGCAACAGCCAGTGCCCGAAACCCACAGTTACCATCAGACTGTACATTTTTTATATTGACAACGTATCTTTGAAAGAACTTAGGGAGCTGGCCTAAGTAATGACTCATGTCAAACGATGTTGACTCACTCTGGAAAAAGTTGTGTGTAAACGGTTCAGGGTTGTTCTGTGGATTTTGTGTATTCTGTGTAATGGGTGTCGAGAATAATTGATCAACAAAGCTATATGTTTCTTCTTGCGTTTGGTTATTCTGGTCTCCGAAATAACTTTGTGTGTCTGCGAAACGTGAATCGCTACCCACATACGAACTAAATCTGCCACTTTGTCCCCAGTATAGTTTTTTACAAGGTAGGCATGTCGACGGTGTCAGGTTTAGCTTTCTCCAAAAGTCATTTATGTTATGCACCTCAACACGTTTGTCTACATTTTTGACGAAAAATAATTACAATATATGTGCATTTACCAAAAAAAAAACATGAATTACCTATATTTCAATAAACTTACTGCAATGCATGTACGCAGCTAGACGGCAGGCACATGGAAGGCCACAACTAATCCACACCTTACACCCGCACTTTCTCAAGTCTTTTCCGATCTCATTTTTTAATCGTTTAATTTCATCGACCATTATATCAAGAGCTGTCACAGATACAACACAAAGCAGGTCTTTCAAACATGGGTAGTTGTGTTTACCAGCTCTATAAATCCTGCTTTCCTCCAGTTGGCCCTTGATTTCTGTATCTTGTCCGAGGAGGATATCATTAACACATTGAATTATTCTTTGAAATGTACATCTCCCCTGCAACTCGGACTTGAGGAGTGAATGCTCAGCCTCAACTCTGTTAGTAGTGTAGTTACGGTAGTTGAGGTGCCGATCGACCCAAAAGGACACAAACTTTTCCTTGTACGGGAAAAGCCACTCCTTCTGCAGGTACTTGTAAACCTCTGTCAATTTAACATTTGATTAGCTTGTGTGGGTATATGTGATTTACCAAAAATTAAAAAATAAATAACTTCAAAAGCACTTCACTTACTGTCTAAACGGGGACCCATCTTCTCTTTTAAATCTTTTTCGTTGTTGGTGTACTCTTCTAGTGTGCGGGACTCGTAAAGTTTTTTCCACCATCCGTAAAAATGCCCCAATTTCCCTTCCCCTTTTAATGATGGCATGCTAAATTTGTCTATGTTCCTCCATATGTGCACTCTACACAGTAAATGGTATGCTTCAGGCATAACGGTTTTGCATGCTTTCATTAGCGCCAGATCCCTGTCCGTGAGTACCACGCGCACAGCAAACCCTTCACCTAACGTCGACTTCAAACACTCCAACACCCATCTATAATTATGCTCTTGTTCGCTTATGATAAACGCATATGATATGCTAAAGGTCCTGTTTGTTGGAGTGACACCAACGATCTCGACCAACGGCATGTTGTACAAATTGGTTTTGTACGTGGCGTCTATTTGGATAACATAAGGAAATGCACGCCACAACTTAAATGATGTCGGATGTATAAAAAACAGATTCTCCAACCGACCAGATACACTGTTTGTTGGATGATAATACAAGTAATTATGTTCCTTAAGCAAACTGAACATAACCTGTTTCGTTTGAACAATATGGCGTACGTTTGTCGTTTCAGATACTCTATCATAGTAAATAAATAAAAAGATATGTAAATTTGATATAATATACCTGCATTGGAGTGTTCCCATGTTTTTCGGCTGCCTTCTTCCGCATAGCTTTTTGAAAATTGTAAATGTCATCACTGCGGGTCAAGTTTCCTGGAAAGATTTCTTTCAATAGCTTTAACATCTTACGGGGCGTAGTACCGCACTGATATTCATCTTCCAGAAATGATCTCTCATCTTCAGTCAACCTTCTTGCGTACGCGTAACCCTCCAGATTCTCAGCTGGATAGTGATTATGTGTGTCGTCTACAACGGTTACCCTCCAACCATCATCAGTCAAACGGCCGATTAATCTAAAGGGGCACTGACATTTAAGTGTCTTTATAACGAGCCCGCCTATCCTATCATCCATTTTCCCAGAAAGATTACAGACTATCGTCACTTTATTTTTCACACCAGCTAAGTTGGAATTTGTTCGTCGTTTGATTAACACATAACCAAGCTGCAATCCTGTACTTTTGGCCCAGTTGAACAATTCTTCGTGTGAATCGAACACTTAAATTAGTTTTTTTTAAAATAATTATCAATAATTTGTATACTTATAAATATCTAACATTTTAAATATGCAATAAATTTAACAACGAAACACAAATTAAATAGTACTAAAATATAAATATTTTAATGATATTTGCCTAAATTAGTTTTTTTTTAAAAAAATTATCATTAATTTGTATACTTATAAATATCTAACATTTTAAATATGCAATAAATTTAACAACGAAACACAAATTAAATAGTACTAAAATATAAATATTTTAATGATATTTGCCTAAATTAGTTTTTTTTTTTTTTAAATTATCATTAATTTGTATACTAATAAATATCTAACATTTTAAATATGCAATAAATTTAACAACGAAACACAAATTAAATACTACTAAAATATAAACTAATAATGATATTCGCCTAAATTAGTTTTTTTTTAAGTTAACAAGGATACTTGATCGGTGTGGAAAACCCTAGCGTCGTAGTCAAAATGAGGGGCCGCCTCTGGTATCTCAAATTCTTCATCAGGTTCTTCTAAGTAAAGCTCAAAACCTTCCGCACCCATTTCGCCCCATATACTTTCAAAATCCATCTAAAATAATGATAAACTATAATAATAATACTAAAGATCTACAATTTATAGTATAGAGTCTGCCATATATTGAAAATCTAATGTATATCTATATATCTATATCTATATATATAAATGAAAACAATAACATAAACATACGCCTAAACATATATATATATATATATATTGAAAACTATAACTATAATAATAATAATACTGAAAGATAGATAGAGGAAAGATAGAGGAACATAACTAGAGGAAAGATAGATAGAACATACCTGATAGATTTAGAAAGAACTGAAAACGAAACGAAAACGATTGTGGGAAAATGACGTTACGAGTTTACATATATAGAACTGCCCGTACACTGTGGACTTGATGGTCCACAGTGTATGGTTACGTACGATGGACTTTTTGCAACGACCCTCGCTGCAAAAAGTGTGGTCATTTTACTAAAAAACTGGTCGGGTCACCAGGCGCCTTTCTATTTAGGACGACATTTGTTTATAGCTTGCTGTAGTTTATTTTGTCTTCTCCTATATGCATTTCTTTTTTTATCCCCGTGCTGCCAACTAGCTAATATATTATAGGTGGTGTTTTCAGTTTTCTTTTTCTTTTTTTTTTGAAAAGTAATCTTTATATTCATATCTATCCCGGCAAATCGCCGGCGGTCAACTATACAAATTACAACTTAAATTTACACCAATTTTCTCAAGTCATATTATGATGTTTTCCTCCATTTCTGTACCACAAAAAACCTAACGACTTAATATTTTGTATAATTTCCGTAGCACTAACTCTAGAGTTGCCAAAGGTAATCTCGTTTCTCGACTTCCAAAAACACCAACAAGAGATCATAATAATTCCTTTTAGCGCCTTCTTCTCAGTTTTGTTCTTCCCCGAGATCTCGTGAAACTCGTGCCAAATTCTTGCAGCCATACCACATTCACAAAAAAGATGATCAATCGATTCCTCACCATCGTCACAAAAAACACAAGTCAGGTGATTTGAAAAGCAATTACGAGCTTTAAGCACAAGCTTGGTATGAATACGATCCATTGCCACCCTCCACATAAATAAATTACATTTTTTGGGAATCCATTGCTGCACACGACCACATATCTGTTACTAAAGTCCTTATTACCAAGTAAAAAGGTGGTGTTTTCAGTTAACAAATTGAAGTTTTTTTTTTAGAAAATGTACAATAGTTTATGGCTTTATGTTCAAATTTAAACAATATAGAAACAAAACTCAGAAGTCATATCCAATAATGGTCATAGAGATAGAATTGACAAAAATATTCCATGAGCCTAGATAAAAGTCAAAACATCAAACACACAAAGCGAAAATTGCACCAAAACAGAAACAAGCAACTAGAAACAAGGCACAAGCAGTATAAAGCAATACCACCATTTTCATGCTTACCAACAAGCCTCTGAACAGTAAACAGTCAAACGTTAACAGAGACCAGCATCAACATCATATATACGAGAGTATCGATCAAGATGGTGGACCCCAACACCCTCGATCCCCATTAACCACATAGCTAGTTCAGGTGTTGGTCCCAACTCCCAAGTCCACCATCTATATGGATATCCATCTCCCCTACCAAATCAAACAAACACAAAAAAAAAGTTGATTAAATCCTCACACTACAAGAAATAGGGAAACGAGCGATATATCTACAACTACTTTTTATATCTACAACAATATATGTATCGACAGTTGTTTTTTCATACTTTTAAAAAGTGTGAAAAAATGTCATCTACAACAATATGTCATTTCTTCACATTTGTTTTTTCATACTTTTAAAAAATGTGAAAAATTTTGTTAATGTAATAACATTTAAAAGTGTATAGAAATAATTTACTTTTAAAAGTGTGAACAAATTTAAGAAATTACAATATTTACACACTTATACATGTGGAAAATAAAAGTTCACGCTTTCAAATGTGTAAAAATACATCAATTTTTCACACTTAAGAGTGTGAAAGTTAATTTGTAACACATAATTCACACATGGATAGTGTGCCACACATAGATAGTGTGAAGAAATCATGTGTTACAAATTAACTTTTACACTTTTAAGTGTGAAAATATTTTACAATTGTTTATACTTTTAAGTGTTAACATTTTGTTTACACATTTATAAGTGTGAAAAAATTATAACTTTTGAAATTTATTCATACTTTTAAATATAATTATTTTTCTATACACTTTTATATGTGATTAAATTTATAAATTTTTTCACATTTTATATAACCAAATGTGAACAAATGAGAATTTTTTTTAGTGTAAATAAGATGACCCGAAAAACCCTAAACGGGTCAAAAGTACTTTTGACTACTACCTAGCTACCTACTACTATGTAACAACAACCTAAACTATTTTACCCAGGAACTTCATTCATTTAAAACTAACCAAGAAGTACTACAATAAGAAAAGAATCCTACAGTAAACCGGCATATTGTCTTCCGAACCATTCGAGAAATCCATTGACTTGCAATGGCATATCAATGCGTTTTTTCCCTAAAATCAAAATCAAATAAAGTTATTTGGTACGTATAACAAGAAAAAATACAGTAGTATTTATGAAACAAAAGTTTTTCCAAAATATTTATGTATACGACAAGCATGGTACCCGTGCAATGCAGTGGCGAGTCGGCGATGACGGTGATGGCGACATCTATTGGTGTAGGTAAAAGTATTTGATTTAAAGATGTTAGTAGAGATATTTTCTAATATAATGAACTAATGGTATAATTTAATATTAAGGGTTAACGGTGATTTAATTCATTAAGGGTATTTTGGTCAATTCGTATGTCCTATTAATGTAAAGTTTCAATATAAGAGTTATAATTTTTATATAGTAGTACTAGCATTGTACCAGCGCAATGCGGCGGCGGTGAGGTGACGGTGGTTTAGTGGTGTCGGTGACGGGTGGTGATCGATGACATCGACAATTGGTGTCGAGTGGTCTAACCGTGTAAGTTGATACAATGGTGATAGTGATATTTTAGAAGATAAGGGTTTAAAGTGTAAATTAATTCATTAAGGGTAATTTTGATAATATTTAATAACCCTTTCCTTAAAGATTGTTTATTAAGGGCAATCTAGTAATTTTCTATCTAACTATTTTCTAACTCTTTTTTAAAATAGGAGGGTGAATAATCATGATAAAAGAGTAGGAGATAGAAGTGTAGATAATATTAAAAAAAAAAAAAAAAAAACTACCTAGATTCTTGCTCTAGAAATTTCAGCAATCTTTGGGCTACCAAACAAGTCCCAACGTTTCTTATGAAAGGCATCACGAAACCTCAAAGCAGCTTCCGGATTTGTGAAGTTAACAAAAGCAAACCCAGCATTGACACGTCGACTATTCATAATATAATAATAATAAATATATAAAGAAAAACACACAGTTACACTAAGAACACATACCGACTTTAAATTCAAATAGATATTACCTACTTTAATAAAGGATGCAGTTTTAATATAAATAATAAAATATGTAATTATACAAAATCAGATTTGGTAGAGTCGTTGGTCTCTATTGCTTAGGGGTGGAGGTTATCAGTTCAAGCCTCTCCTATTTTTTTTATTTTTTTTAATAGTAAAGTATTTGCATTTTAGCCTTTTTTTTTGCTTTTTACTTTTCAGTCCCTCTTGTTTCTCATTTATTACTTTAAACATCTAACTTTATATAATTTTTGTTTTTTTTAATCTTTTGTAACATTTTGTTTTTTTATACCTTTATCACATTTAAGATTTTTTTTATAACTTTTTAAAATGCTATATATTTTCTTATTTACTATGTTTTTTTTTTTAAATTTTGTTGCGTTGTATTTCTTTTGTACTCTTTTAAACATTTCGTTTTTATACCTTTTTCACATGTAAAATTTGTTTTTTTATATAACTTATTCATTTAGTTTTCATATTTCTTTTTCTTTTTTGGTTCTCTTTTATATTTTTTAGTTTAGTATATTCCTTTTGTAATTTTTTTAAATTGCGTTTCAATATTTTTTGTCTCTTATAAATTTATGATTTTTGTAACCCCACCCATAAACGCAAACGTTTTTAAAAACTTACGCCGTACATTGGGCGACATGAAATTTCTAGTTGAATAATAAACCCACTTAAATTGAGAAACTCACTGGAAGTCAATAGGTAGGTAGAGAAAGTCATAAGCAGAAACATCACCTGGAGTTGTATTTTGTTATCAGTTTTGCAATGATTATCCTATGTTTTCACCATTAACTATCATCGTTGTTTCATCATCATATTGTTTTATGCCATTTAAAGAAAGAACAAAATCTATCAACAATAAATACAACTATACAAGTAGTATAGTAATGAATGAATCAATAGAAATAAATACCCTCTCCACCATTTAACTTTTTATCTTCGAATTACCTAATATACCCTCTACATTTAAACTACCTCCACACACCTTATCCCTGAAATTCTGAAATTACCCTTAATAAAAAAAAACTCACAATTACATAAAACCCCTATTGTTATAAAATCACCATTAACTCTAAAATTATTATTGTTATAGATAAAAAAAAACTTCTTAATTTTTATAAATTATATTATAAAATGTTTAAATAATAATTGTCTTTTAATAACTCACGAAATTACGAACTAATTATGTCCTTTGTATAGATTTTAATCTTTGACTATTTATTTTTTTAATTGTCTTGGCTCCTCCCCACAATTGTAAGTGGTTATTTTTCATGGTTAGTGTTTGCACTTCATTATTTTTGCACCTAATACGCGATTTATTTTTAAAATGATATATATGGTTAGATCATGCATTGACGCATCTCATGAAAGTAAATTGAACGCTATAAACCGTTACGATGTCTAAATTGTTATAGACTATCGCCGCTACAACGTGTAGAGTGGTAAGATACCCTGATACCCTCTACTCTTGTTATTTTTCCACCAAACTCCTCTCATTATAAATGGATGCTTTTTCGCCATATGGAACACTACCAGTAGTATATGGTTTTTGTATCAGATATTTTTTTTGGAACCCATACCTGCAGTTTGTAAGTCATTTGCTTTTTAAAAAGGGGGAGATATGAAAAATAATCCCGTTTTAATGAACGATTCAGAATAATCTAAAGAAAAAAGGACTGAAATTTTAAATTTCAATGAAAATGAAAAAGGTTTTGTATCAGATTACATGATAAGTTCTGATCAACTTACAAAAATTAATAAGCTTGATACAAGACAGGTTTTTAATCAGTCTGTATATTGACAGAGTTTAGCTTCAAAAGCTTTTACTCGAAAAAATAAAATTTTTTACTGTTTTAATACTGAAGAACTTCAGTAGATATAAAAGATACTTCTGTAGAAGTTTATTTGCCACTTCTAACTACCAAGGCACGAAAATGAAGCTTTAGAAAGAATGGAGCAACAAATTGTCTTTAATAAAACTGAAGCAAGTCCAATCACTAAAGTAAAACTTTGCAAAAAGTTAAAGGCTATGACTAAGAGTCATAACTGCGATTACTACAAAGAATCTTCAACAGAAGAAAATAATTCAAGTGATCCCTCCACTAGTAAAGAATCCTTCTATACCGACGAAGAGAGATAAACTCAGCACATGTAGATGTCGACCATAAAACGTCATGGATGACGACTGAAGAAAGAGAAAACTCAACACATGCGGATGTCGTGTAAAAAATGTCATGGATGACGATTTCTGAATATTGTCTTGTACTAAACCACTTCCATTATATAAGGAAGATGGATCATTTAGTTTAAAGATCCAATCTTGACCTCCATCGTAACCTTGCATCTTGCATCCCACACACACCCATCACCATTTCTCTCATTGTATAATATTATGAGTGTTAGTGAGTAATTTATCCATTAAGGAGAAATAATGTAAATTATCAAGAAATTTCTTATCTTCGGATAAGAGACAGTTATGTTAGAAATATAATTTCTAGTAGTTGATTTGTATGTTTATAATACTTTGTATTTGTTTGTATTTCTTTTAAGTGTGGAAGGTGGACTAGTGTAAATTGTATAAGAGTATATAAAGCCCCCTCCATAGCTTTGAATTGTAACTTTAACACATTTCATGCTATCCAATCTTTCCACACACACTTACTTTCTCTCTCGGCATTTACACACACTTACACACACACGACCTCCATTAACACACACTAAAACACATAGTTAAGCTCAATTACATACATTACATTTGGTATCAGAGCAAAATCAGTCAATCTGAAAGATCCAGAATCAAGATTGAAGCTGAATTTGTTCTTAATTTTAATGTTTTTGAGTTGTTCATACAACTATCCATTTGCCGAGGTTACTGTGCATTCAATTACAGCATAATTCTGTGTGTTTTTCTTCAAAGTTTGTTCACCGATCATCTAGGATTTGGATTATAATCATTTTAGTATTGAAATTAGAGTTCAATTCAATCAGAAAGTTAGATTTGATCTAAGCTCGGCAAAAGCATAGATCAGTGGGTTTGTATTCTGGTTGATTTTAGAGATTAATTTGATTGGGGATTTGTTCGCACTTGTTTTCTGAACAATTTGGTATAAATTTTGAGTTTTAATTCTCAGAATTGAAGAAGAAAATGGATATTTTCAGTGTGTTCGACATTTAAAGGGTTGCTGGACGAAGAAGGCGACTGCAAATCGACTATTTTGTCGTTTTGTGATCTCCAGTATTTGCAGAGGTTGTTGTTCTTGACTTATTCTCTTTGCAGAGCTCCTTGCTCGGCAAGTCTAAGCATACAGAAGCTAAAACAAAGAGTGAAAAAATCGTGTTATTTGCAGAGTTATTAACTCGGCAAATAATTGAGTTTATACCTCTTTGATTTCTTGGTTAAGTGTTGGAACAACTTGTTCAGTTTGCAAAGATATCATCTCGGCAAACACGTGAAGTTGAATACTTTGATTAAGTATTGGTGATCTGTGTTAGTGATTGTACTAGTTGCCGAAGTATAAGCTCGGTACTTAGTTAAAATTGACATTGATCAAAATACTTACTTTAAATACCGAGATATTTGCTCGGCATCCTTCACAAGTCTACTTGTGTCAAGAACATCTTGTTCTATTTGCTGAAGTCTGAGCTCGGCATTCTTCAGAAATCCAGTTTCAAAATCTTCAAATTTTTTTTTAGTCTTCAAATTTTTACTATGGCTGCAAGAGATGCTTTGGCTCTAGGTTCAGATGGAAGACCTCCTGTGTTGTTCCGAGGATGTTACCCTCTATGGAAGAAAAGATTTATGAACTGGATTGATCGACAAAAGAATGCAAAGAATATCAGAAAGTCTTTGAATGATGGTCCTGAAATTCCCAAAAACCCTGTGAACAATGAACCACTTCCAGAAGAAAGCTGGAATGCTGAGCAGAAAAATCGTGTTGAAGTTGATCAAATGTCCATTGCTTATCTCTATCAAGCACTTCCAGATGATATATATTGCAATGTGGACTCATATGAAACTGGAATAGATATTTGGGATGAAGTTGAAAAACAAATGGAAGGTTCTGATGTTTCCAACACCATATGATTGTCAATTGTTCTGAACATGTATGAGACATTTAAACAACAAAAAGAACCTCTCAATGATGTCTACATCAGATTTTGCAATATCATCAATGAACTGAGGAAAAATGATGCCAAAAGGACAAACATGAAGTTGAACATCAAGTTCATCATGAATCTTGAAGAAGTGTGGCAAGTCTATGGGACTCAGCTGAACCAACAAGCAGACTTTGGAAACTTGATGATTCACACTTTGTTTGAGAAACTAACATTGAACACCGATCAAGTTCTAAAGACTCAAAAAATGAAAGAGGAAACTGTTCATTCTGATCCACTGGCTCTTGTTGTTGAAAAGAAGTCTTCTAGTGGTTCAAGGAAAAGCAGAATTGAACTTGAAACTGATTCGGAGGTGAGTGATGTAAGTGATCCTGAACTAGATGAAAAGGATATTGAGATGTATAAAGAGTTAGCTTACTTCACCAAAGCTTTCAAGAAGAAGTTCTTCAAAAAGAAGCCTACCAACAATAAGCTTCGGTCTTCCTCAGTTTCATCATATGCCAAGAATTCAAGTGTTCCTAAGTTTGAGACTTACAAGGAACCAGTTGGAGAAAAGAAGTTTGAGAGTGAGAAAAAGTTTGAAAGGAAAGTCTTGGAGAAGAAGAATGGGGAGAGAAAATGCTATAATTGTGGAATTCCTGGTCATATTGCCACAGAGTATACCAAACCTCGAAAGAAGAATTCAGAGTACTATCACTACAAGCTTATGTTGGCAAAGCAAGAAGAAAGTGGAATTGCCCTTCTAGTTGAAGATGACAAATGGCTTGATCTCACTGATGATGAGACTGATGAACTGGCAGCAAATGTGTGCTTCATGACGAAGATCAAGAAGTCAAAGGAACTCGATGATGAAGCTGCAGATTATACTGAAGAGGATGATGAGGTAATCACAATTCCCAAGAAACTTTTAGGTTTTTACATGGATAAAAGTGAAGCAGCTATTGAAGAAGGTAAAAAGAAAAATAAAGAGATTTCAAAATTAAACAATGATTTGAAAGAAAAAAACTAAATTTTACTCAATTTTCAAGTTAAGTTTGATCTTCTTCAAAAAGAATTTGACAATTTGAAATCTGAAAAAGCTGCAGTCACTTTTACTCCAAATTCCAAGCTTCATCTTGAGAAACAAGAACATGAAACCAAAGTTCTTGAATTAAACAAGATCATGACACAATTGGAAGTCGAGAAGACAAATGAGATGCTTCGGGCAAATGCTTTGGCAGAGGACATAGAGTCTTTAAATATCAAATTGAATGAGTCTACCCCTGGGTTGAAAGAATTGGAAGATCAAATTTTTAACCTAAAATATGATTGCTGTATAAAAGATTTTCTTTACCAACAACTTGAAAAGACAAATGAAGAACTCAAAACTGAAATAGATTTTTATCAAGAAAAGCTGTACAAGATAAATCAAACTTATCAACAAATCTATTTGAATAGGCCAAGAAATTCAAAAACTCAATTCAACTCAGGGTTAGGATATGTCAATCCAGAACATTTTCTCAAAGCACAAGAAGAGGTTCCTTTACTATATAAAGAATGTCATACGAAAAGTGGGATGACTGATCAATTTGTGAGACCAAGTCATGGTGATGTCGAGGAAGGTGATTTTCTAAAAAAGGGTGCAAATGTTTACTTCAATTATGAATTAATTGATGAGTCATTTGATTTTTTAAATCGCCTTGTGTGTCAAAGCAATAAAGATAATCATGAGGTAGAGGTTCCTGAAATACTTGAGTGTTTTAAGGAAAAACCTTTGGATGATTCAACTTCATTTCCAAAACCTGAAATTGCCAGACCTTATATACCACAAAGTGTTTTGGAAAAAGAAATTGATGATTTGAAAATGTCTGTTGATGAAAAACATGCACTCATAGAAAATCTAAAGGCTCAAAATCACTGTGATAACAAAAGAAACCCATCCAAGACAAATACTTCAATTTGTGACCAACCGGGGTGTTCTGTATGTGAAATCATGAATGAACCTGAGCAAACCAATTCTGAAAACACTAAAACTTCAAATCAGTCTACTTGTTCTATGTGTGAAATTTTGAATGCATCTGTTCAATTTGATCTTGAAGTTGTGAATGTTTCTTTTCAACTTGACTATGCTCAAGATGAATGTGATGATGTTTCTGTTGATCCAACTGATATTTATTTTGATACATCAATTCCTTACTTTAATGAATTTAATGATGTGATCAAAAAGTTTGAAAAGGAAAAGGATCAACGAATAAAAGTGGTTGAGGAACTAAATAAATTTAAAGTGGAACTAACTTTGACAACATTGAAACTTCAATCATTTTTGGACAAAGAGAAAGCATCACAATCATTTAAGCAAAATTCAAGTCTGACAAAGTTGACTGAATTGAGTGTGAAATTGGAAACAGAATCTCAGCAATTCAATGATTTTATGAATGAGAATCATAAATTTACTCCTGACTTTGAATAAAAGGTAAACAAACCTGCTTTTGCTGAGATAAAGAATCCAAAATCATACTCTTCAGCAAATACCCAACAAGGTAAGAAGACAAAACCAAAAGTAACAAAAGTTTTTCAAGTTGTCAAGACCACTGGTGACTCAAAACCAACTAAAGTCAAAACTGAAACTAAGTCACCAAGAGATGTGAAACCTCACAAGTGTTCAAAGAAAGTGCAGAATGAATTATTAGGCCACACACAACCAACGACTCAGACAACATCTAGTGTTCCTAGGATGCCTCTGATGACCTCTAAGTCCACTTTGAAGATAGTTAGAGACACAACCTCAGGGATTACTAAATATAAAGTTCAGTATGGTTGGTTGTCACCTAATAATACTAAGAAAAGTCAAGTGAGTAGTGAAACCATCAAGAAGAATTCTGGCAAGAACTCAAAGAAAAACTTGTTTTCTAATTTAAAGAATGTTTATGTTTCAGGTGACGTGTGCTTAACTAGTAGCAGTAAATGGATTCCAAAAGATAGATTTTTACATGCTTCTAGAAAAATCAAGCTTGATGGCATTTCAACTCAAATCAAACAAGTTTGGATTGTCCGTAGATTAAATTCATTAGATAGGGCTAACACATCTAGAACAACTCTCGCTTGTATCAAAACTTGTTTTTAAACTCTGTTTGTTTCTGTAATTCGAATGTCAAAATTTGAACAATTATGTGTGTTTACTTGTTATCTTTGAATAATTTCATGTTTGTGTGCTCTTGTTTGTGTTGTATATGTACATGTGTATTTGCATTTTATCTCTCTTACCCGAAAGGACCCAGTATATGTGGGGATCTTAACATCATAACTTGTTTCTGCAGGAATATCTGATTTGTGTATGGTATGTTGACTCGGGATGTTCTCGTCACATGACTGGAAATAAGTCAATACTCACCAATTTTGTTGAGAAATTTATGGGAACAGTCATATTTGGAAATGATCATATTGCCCCTATTCTTAGTTATGGGGACATTGTCAAGAATGGAATTACTATCAAGAGAGTTTCCTATGTTGAAGGATTAGGTCACAATCTTTTTAGTGTTGGACAATTCTGTGACAATGATCTTCAAGTGTTTTTCAAAAGATACGAATGCAAAGTTCAAACCGCAGACGGGGTAGATATTCTCACTGGAATAAGGGACAATAATTTGTTCACCATTGATCTGAATAATGTTCTAAATCTAGATTCTGACATTTGCCTTCTCTCAATAGCCTCTGCAGAAAATTCATGGTTATGGCATCGTCGTTTGTCTCATCTTAACTTTCAAACTATCAATGCTTTAGTGGACAAACAGCTTGTTGAAGGTCTTCCTGATTACAAGTACGAATGCGAACATGTTTGTCCAGCTTGTGCTATTGGCAAGATGAAGAAGGCATCTCACAAACCAAAGAATTATCTGAGTACCGAAGGTTCTTTGCATCTTTTGCATATGGATTTATGTGGACCAATGAAAGTTAAAAGCATTCATGGAAAAAGATACATTCTTGTCATTGTTGATGATTTTTCTCGTTACACTTGGGTTTTGTTTCTTCATGTTAAAAGTGATGCTCCAAAGGAAATCATTGATTTCATCAAACAAACCCCAGTCAATCTTCAATCTTCAGTTCGAATTGTTCGTTCTGACAATGGCACAGAATTCAAGAATGCAACAATTGATTCTTTCTTTAAATCGCTAGGCATTACTCATCAAATTTCTGCCACAAGAACACCTCAACAAAATGGAGTAGTTGAACATCAAAATCGCACTCTTGTTGAAGCAGCTAGAACAATGCTTGCCTATTTAAAGCTGCCTCCAAATCTTTGGGTTGAAGCTGTAGCTACTGCTTGTTTTACTCAGAATAGGTCCATTATCAACAAGAGATTTGACAAAACTCCATATGAGGTGATCAATAAAAGGAAACTCAATGTGAACTTCTTACACATTTTTGGATGTGTTTGCTATGTTCTCAATGATAAAGACAATTTGGGTAAATTTGAACCAAAAGGTGATGAGGCATATTTTATTGGTTACTCAAGAGAATCGATTGCATATCGTGTGTACAATCGCTAGACGAAGAAGATAGTTGAGAGTATGAATGTTCGATTTGATGAATTCTCGGGAATGGTTCTTGAACAAAATAGTTCAAGACCCGAACTTAATCGACCACAAGCTTCCGCAACAATAACTGCTTCCAATGTCAAATCTCAATTCAGTACTCTAACCACAGAGGATTTGGATATTTTGTTTGAAGAATTTTACCATGATCATCCAAGAATGTCTGAAGCCGGTTTAGATACAAATACCCTTTCCAGTACCATGAATACTTCTTCAGCACCAAATGGAGACAATGAGTCATCATCATCACTCAATTCAGATATATCTTCTCCATCATCTCAATCTCATCTTCATATTACCACTTCTGAGTTACAAGGTCCACATACTCATATTTCTCAAGTGACAAATCCTGCTACTAATCCTGAAGCTTATAACACTGAAGACTTTGTTGAACCACTGGCAACTTCATTTGAGCAAGTAACTGCACAACATACTTCGACGTTCATTGATTCTGAAGAATTAAATGATCCACAAGAACCTCTTCCTCATTCAACCAAATGGACTAGATCTCATCCGATTTCTCAGATAATTGGCAATCCAGACTCAGGAATACAGACAAGATCTGCATCTGTGAATGAATGTCTGTTTGTGAATTTCCTGAGTATAGTTGAGCCAAAAACAGTGAATAAAGCACTCGATAGTCCAGATTGGGTGAAAGCTATGCAGGAAGAACTCAATCAATTTGAAAGGCTTTGTTAGAAATATTAATGTGGTGTTTAATTGTAAATTTGTTTTATGAAAGGGGTATTAATGTTAATTAGATGATTTGTATAAATACCCCTCCATAAGTCATTTATGACTAACCTTGTAATAAGCCTTGATACATAATTTTCATACAAACTTCTCTCTAACTTACTTTCTCTTTCTAACTTCATCTTCTACCTCCCATCACCCACACATACTAAAACACACATTCCACCATTGTTATCACCATTAAGCTCATTTTTATTCTTTACAGGCTTCAAGTGTGGAGATTAGTTTCGAATCCTTACAAGAACAAAGAACCAATTAAAACCAAGTGGATCTTCAAGAATAAAAAGGATGAAAACGGAGTTGTTGTACGCAACAAAGCACGTTTGGTTGCAAAGGGATACTGTCAACAAGATGGAATTGATTATGATGAGACGTTTGCACCCGTTGCACGAATTGAAGCAATACGTATGTTTCTTGCGTATGCTGCTTACAAGAACTTTACTGTATATCAGATGGATGTCAAAATAGTATTTCTGAACGAAGTTCTCAAGGAAGAGGTCTATGTTGACCAACCAGAAGGTTTTGTGAACTCTGCACATCCGGATTATGTCTACAGGTTAGATAAGGCCTTGTATGGTTTGAAACAAGCTCCTCGTGCATGGTATGACGCTCTTACTTCTTTTTTATTGAAATTAGGATTCAATAAAGGTTCAATTGATACTACCTTGTTCATTAAAAGACAAGGTAGTGACATTGTTAGGTCCAGATTTACTGGACTCCCTCCAGACGTGACTACTGGAGCCCTCTGAAGATTTGTCCAGAAATTATGTGAAGACCAATGAACAACTTACTTGTACAAGAAACTGGATTCCACCAGATTTGTTCACTGGACTTCACTCCAGTCAAGATCTTTCCACTGAAGAACATTCTCACAGAAGTCGAAGACTGAAGTCTGAAGAAAGAAGTCTAACAAATAGCGGAGCTCACTGCTTACCAGATCTCCTGACTGGAGTCCTTGTCAGTGTTCTAGACCTTTCAAGTCTGAACACTGATTACGAGAAATTGACTTTATGCCTTTACATGCCTTTACCTGGATAATCCATTTGTCCTTTGTTAAAAGCCTTACACGCATGTAAAGGTGGTTGGTTAATTAGAAGACAAGTCACTATCATGTGACTTAATTCTTGTACTTTAATCAATGCATTTAAGGAATTAAAGTAATTTCTTTAAATGCATGTAACCATATTTGTACGGCAAAAAGAATATTATATTTATTCTTTTTACCTATAAATACCAAGTCACTTCCTCGTCCAAATGATATACTTTTGCAATTTGGTGCTTTTGCTCAAATACTCTCGGTCTAAACAGTTGTACTTCACAACTTTAAGTATTTCGATCAAGGAGTTTATTTAGCAAAGTTAGATCACTTGTAATTCATAGGTTGTTTAGATGCTTACTTTGTAATATCTTGTTCCGCAACAACCTTGTATTTTATCTAACATCAATAAATAAAATACACTTGAAAATTACATTGTGTCTCACCATTCATTTTACTTGCTTATCTTTATGTTGCTTAAGTACGTATTACTTTATATATATTCTTGCATTTATATTTATTGTAATACTAGTCCAATCTAGTGCTTACTTGACGTTTCATACTAGTCCTATCTAGTTATTACTTGACTTGTTGTATTCTACACTTGTGGGTTAAACCATCGAGTGAGGGACTTCACAATTGGCATCAAAGCAGAAGGCTAACATACTTGCCTAGATCTGCATTTTCTCGATGGCCAACCCAGAGAATACACAAGGAAACCCTTTAAATACTGGACCTCCTCTCATTAATGAAACTGAACAGACTAATGACCATGTTAACAATAATCCCCCACCACCACCTCCTATTCCTGCTTCTCCACACGTGCATGTGCACTACTCAAACACTCCTGTTCCCAAATTTAGTGGGAATGGTGATGAATTTGGCACGTGGAAAGCCATGATGATTTTACATGTCACTGGTATTGAGAGGAATATGATAAAAATTTTAAATGAAGGACCCAATATTCCTAGAAGTCCTCTCAATCCATTTCTTGATCCAACTGGAGCAAGATCTGGCAGGGAAAAGAGAGAGGGACATTGGTCTGAAGAGGAAAAGATACTGGTCAATGTTGACACAACTTTAAAAGTTATGATCCTCGGGGCTGTTCCAGAAGCTCTTATTCCCACACTAGTACTTTATCCCAGCGCCAAAAGCATGTGGGATGAACTAGTGAACCAGTTTGAAGGTGGTGATGACACTATTGTTACCAGGAAAGTGTCTTTAAATAAGAAGTACGAGTCATTTTTTGCTTTGCCCAATGAATCATTAACTGGTACTTACACCAGATTTATGAGTATTATAAACCAGTTGAGAGGGCTTGGGGTAGAAAAAGACAAGGACATACTTCTTGAAAATTTTTGTGATATTCTTCCATCTAAATGGTCTCATATGATCGTGGTCTTGAGACAAGGTAAAACCTTGCACTCCCATACTCTGTCAACATTGTATGGAGCCTTCAGATTCACTGAAGAGAATCAAGCCCAGAGATTTGAGGCAGAAAAAGATGCTATTAATCATGCTTCCAGTAGTTCCCTTGTGGTTAGTCATACTGAACCACCCTGTGCGACATTAATGTCTTCTGAGAATGTATTTCCTATGAAGAAGATGATGTCTGAATTAATGGATTCTGGAGCCATGAATAATATCTCTCCAGATTGTGATGAAACTGAAAATGATGATCTGATGGCTAAAACGTTTAACCATTTCAAAGCCAAAGCTAACAGACCCACTCGAGACAATGCACCTAGTTCTTCCACTGACAAGACCAATCTGACATGCTTTAAGTGTGGCAGAAAAGGTCATTTCATGAAAGAGTGCAAGTCCAATCAGTTTGTCTCTCAATCTGGTTCATCAACTTCTTATAACAAGCCTGATGATAGCTACAGATTAAAATACAAAAAGCTTAAGGCTCAAATTGCTCTCATGTCTGCAAAAAAAGATAATAATAAATGCATGGTGGCTGAAGAAGAATGAGTTCCCTCTGATGACTCATCAATTGACGATGAAGAGGAAAGAGATTGTTGTTATATGGCTCTGGCTGATGAATAGCATCTGGTGAAGGAAGATGTCACATCTGGAAGATGGGTGGACATTGTTATCAAAAAGGTAATTGACTATGACAAGGAAACTGATCCTGAATTAAAATTGGACATTGCTGAAGCTTTAAACTCTGATTTGATTTTTGTGGAAACTGTTCGTTCAGAAATGTCAAACACTTTTGAAACATATTTTTTTGAAATGGCAAAATTACAATCAAAGTTAAAAGAATTGCAAGATATTGAACTCGCTTTTAAAGCACAAGTTTTGGTTACTGAACAACTGGTTCAGGAAAAAGAAGAACTGGAAAATATTTTAACAAAAGAAAAACATGTTATCCAGTCATGGCTTGAGACCAAGAAACCGTATGATGCTGCATGTAACCAGTACCCCTCCCAAAAGCGTGCATATCTGGGGGTGATGTCAATGCTGCTGCAGTAATACCTGTTGTTAACCGATTGCCTGAAGTGTTAAAACCTAGCACTATTTATGATGAACCAACAACACCCAAAACTTGTATTATTCCTCTTGTTCAATTGTCTGAGGTTAAGACTGGAGCTCCCTAGATGAATGCTCCAGTCAAGAAGGTTAAGCAGAATAAACCTTTGCCTCAATCATCTTCTAAAGAACCCCAGGTTCAGAAAAAGAAGAGTGTTGTTCCTCCACCTAAGCCAAAAGTACAGTCACCTGGAAAGGCTATGGTGTCATCTGAAGAAACTATTTTGTTAAGGCTGGAGAGGTAGTTTCAACTACTGGCTCGTCAAGTTCAAAGTTGCAATGCAAGAATTAACAATTTTGAGGGTACTTCATCTGGCCCTAAACAAAATACAAAACTTTTTTCCAAGAAAGAAAAATCGAGCATACCTGTTGATAAGAAAAAAAACAGGTTTCAAAACTGTCAGTTCCAGTGGTGTTTACTGAGAAACCCACTATTTTTGAAAGTGAAATCAACCAGATACCAGCTGGGATCCATCGTTGTGGATCCAGAGAACCCATCAGTCGATGGGTTCGCAAACCTTTAAACTAATAATCTGGTGGGTGTGCAGGGCGATCAAAAGAAATATATTTGGTATCTTGACAGCGCTGCTGGCAGGACAATGACCGGATGTAAGACCCTGCTAGAGGAGTTCGTAGTTTCAGACGGACACTCTATTACTTTTGGAAATGATGGTTCTAGAAAGACTGAGGGATATGGTGTTCTGAATAATGGTCAAGTCAAATTCAGATGGGTGGCTTATGTAAATGGTTTGAAATATAACCATTTATGTAAATGGCTACCAGGTGTTATTTAACATCTCTCAGGGCATCGTATTTAATAAGGATTGTAAGGTAGTACTGATTGCTCCCAGAAAAGGGAATGTGTACATGATGGATATGGAAAGCTCTCCTTCAAAGCAGTGTTTCTATACCAAGGCTGATGAAGACACAAACTGGCTATGGCATAAAAGGTTGTCCCATTTAAATTTCAAAAATATCAACAAGTTGTCCAGAAAACAACTTGCAGATGGGATACCTTCTGTCTCCTTCAAAAAGGAAAGGCCATGTCCAGGATGTGAGATGGGCAAGCAGAAATGCACCAATTTCAAGACGAAACAGAATTTTAGCATATCTGAACCTCTTCATATGCTTCATATGGACCTTTTTGGTCCAGTGAATGTTTAGACTCGTGCTGGTAAGAAATATACCCTGGTAGTTGTTGATGAATACTCCAGATATTGTTGGGTAATATTTCTTAGATCAAAGAATGAAACTGCTGCTGAACTCATCGCTCTTATCAAGCAAATTGAACTCAAATATAAGCGAAAGGTGTGTCAATTAAGAAGTGATAATGGAACAGAATTCCAGAATGCAACTCTGGAGAAATTCTGCACTGACACTGGCATCTCCCAGAATTTCTCACAGCACACACTCCACAACAGAATGGAGTTGTAGAAAGAATGAACAGGACGCTGATAGAAACTGCTATGCTTGCTGAATCTGGTCTTCCTAAAATGTATTGGGTTGAAGCAATTGTAACTACTTCCCACACCCAGAATCGCTCAGTATATGTGAAGAGACACAAGAAGACATCCTATGAAATATTAAGAAATAGAAAACCAAATATTGGTTATTTTCACGTTTTTGGATGTCCAGTATACATCCTGAACGACTCCAGTCAGTTAGGCAAATTTGATGCCAAAGCTGATGAAGGATTTTTCTTAGGATATTCAGCCATTCGTAAAGCCTTCAGAGTCTACAACAAAAGACTGGAAAAGGTCCAGGAGTCAATTCATGTCACATTTGATGAGTCAAATGAAGCGATCAACAAAAAACCAACCCTTAATTCTCCCCTAGAAAATCCAATTATCTTTGGTGAATCTGATCCTATCAACTACAATAATGATTCATTTGAAGATGTTTCCAGTCATCCTGATTTGGAACTAGTGCAAATTGAAAATCCCCCAGTAATACTTAATTTTATCCTTCAATAAGTTTCAAACTACCCTCTGAACTTGTTATTGGATCAGATGTTCGTACTACACCACCAGTATCAGATTCAATTGATTTTGAGCCAGTAATTCAAGAAATGTCTTTAAATGAAGAATTTCATGATGCAAATCGTGATCTTACAGATTCTGATGAAGATGCTGAAGTTGTCTGGCAAGATCCCATTCCAGAAAATCAATTGAATTCTTGCACTGATATTGTTGTCAGAAACAATCCTGGTCAATACTCTAAATGGACAAAAGCTCACCCAATCAATCAGATTATCGGTGACTCCAGTAGAGGGGTTCAGACCAGAAGTGCCTCCAATGAACAATGTTTATATGTCAGCTTCTTATCACTGATTGAACCGAAGAAGATTGACGAGGCAATGAATGACCCAAGCTGGGTGATAGCTATGCAAGAAGAGCTTCACCAGTTCGAACAAAATAAAGTTTGGAATCTGGTTCCTCCTCCAGTTGGCAAGAAAGAACCAATTGGAACCAGATGGGTCTTCAGGAATAAGGTTGATGAAGATGGTCATGTGATCAGAAATAAGGCCAGATTGGTAGCACAAGGGTACGTCCAGACAGACCTTGACTTTGAAAAATCATTTGCACAAGTAGCAAGGTTAGAAGCCATCAGAATGTTTTTAGCCTTTGCTGCTCATTGTAAGTTCAAGGTCTACCAGATGGACATAAAGAGTGCATTTTTGAATGGAGAATTAGAAGAAGAAGTTTATGTCAAGCAACCTCCAGGCTTCATTGATGAAAAGCATCCACATTGGGTATATCGTCTGGACAAGGCACTGTATGGCCTCAGACAAGCCCCTCGAACCTGGTATGATACTCTGACCAAACACTTATCAGAAAACGGTTTCAAAAGAGTTGCAATTGACAATACCTTATTTATTCTTCGTGAAAGAGGTAATCTTCTGTTGGTACAAGTTTATGTTGATAATATTATTTTTGGTTCTACTGATGAATCTTTGTGCAAGAAATTTCAAAAATCATGTCTTCAAAATTTCAAATGAGTCTGATGGGTGAATTAACATTTTTTCCTGGACTCCAGATTAAACAAACCAGTGATGGAATTTTTATTAATCAAGAAAAATATGTTACAGATATTTTAAGAAATTTCGATATGAATTCTTCACCTTCAAAATCAACTCCAATTTCTGCACCTTTAACAATAGATTCAGACCCTGATGGGAAGCTAGTGAACACCACTGCCTATAGAGGCATGATTGGATCACTAATGTATTTAACTGCCAGTAGACCAGATATAATGTCCGCAACATGTCTCTATGCCAGATATCAGTCTAACCCAAAAGAATCTCATCTGGCGGTTGTAAAGCGCATTTTGAAGTACCTTAAGGGTACTCCCAGTTTGGGTCTTTGGTATCCCAAAGGCTCAGGCTTAGATCTAATGCGTTATTCAGATTCAAATCATGCAGGTTGTAAGATAGACAAGAAATCCACTACTGGTGGATGTCATTTCCTTGGTGGCAAACTGGTGAGCTGGACCAGTTAGAAGCAAACTTCAGTCTCTTTATCCACTGCTGAAGCAGAATATGTGCCTGCAGCTAGTTGTTGTGCTCAGATACTCTGGATGAAGCACCAGTTGCTTGATTATGGTATTAAGTATTCAAAGACCCCTATTTTTTGTGATAATACCAGTGCCATTGCTATCTCAAACAATCCAGTCATGCACTCCAAGACAAAACACATTGATGTCAGGTATCATTTTATTCGTGATCATGTAATGAAAAATGATGTTGAAGTTCATTTCATCCCCACTGAAAAACAACTTGCTGACATATTTACAAAACCTTTAGATGAGAAAACTTTTCAAAATCTTGTCAGTGAGTTGGGAATGTTGAACCCTTAATCTGGAACCTTGTTATGAACGCCTTTGTGACACTGGCAGGGTTCTTTGATTCCAGATTTATAAATCTATACCAGTAAAGCTATCGAACGCCTTTGTGATACTATCTTTGCACTAATAGATTTATGGATCACCATTCCAAGGGGAAAGACTCAGACCACAGTTTTTTTATATTTAAGTTTCAAAGGGAATTTATTAATTTATTTTCTCTCTGGACAAATTTTTCTGGAAAATATTTCTAGTACCTTGTAAATGTGTCCATTTCATTAATATTGGATAAGTTGATGTGCGTGTATGAAGTGACTTCAGTCGCTTTGTAAATGTGTCCCTCTCATTTGTTTATATTAGTTGATGTGCGTGTTTGAGGATTACCAGAATGGTCTAATCTGGGTACTTACGGGAGTGTCCCTCCAGTGTACCATCAGTGCATATTCTACTGGCTTAATCCACTAGTGAAACTGAAGTGCCCAATCAACCTCCAAATGCATTAAAATGAGTCTTTGTGTGTCAAGTCATTATGTTTTTTAATACTTGATACTAGTGCATGCCAACCATAGTGTAACAACCCTCAATTTCCGACTAGGACAACTTACTTATATTTATTTAGGTATCTATCCCTAGAGGTTTATTAAGAGAATTAACCTTCTAGATATTGAAGGCATAGTGATATTTGCCCTCTAGTTCGATGAAATACCATAGATGACGAGTTGCCTTAGAAATGCCATAAACAAAAACTATAGGCATCCAAGAAAATCTCATCGTATAATTAGTTCTAATTGAACTTCATGAAATGTCAACGAACCAAAATTTTAATCTCAAAGAGTAAATCATAAAAAATTAACTATGCAAGACTCACAAGATGAGATAACAACCAAAAATTTCTTATGAATATCCAACAATTCAAAAACCAAGTTAATTAAAGTACATTTGAACATAAAATACAATGACCATCTTAAAAGTATATTTATAAAACTATGAGGTACATAAAAGTGCTTGAACAATAATAAGTATATCTATATAAGTGTAAAATAAATACAAGTTTATAAACCAAGAACTAAATAACAAGTTGTAACACAAAAGTTATATATATACATATATGCATACAATCATGTCCTAAATTACAAAATAACTAGTAAATAAACCCTCATACATGAACCTATACTAAATAATACTTACACTTTAAACAACTAACTAATTTAAATAATTACACTACACACATATATATTTATACATACACATGTATTCATACATGAATCTAGACCAAAATACAACCATATACACCCTAAAAATTCAAATTCACACAACACATACCTTGCCTAGCCAATGGGCTTCAAGCCACCACTCAACTAGACCAATTAGCACTCCCCCAACTCCTTTTCTCCCCCTCCATCACGTGGGTATGCCCCCTCCCCCTCTCATTTTCTGAGTTTTCTCTCAAATCAACACATACACATGCAACTACACTCTCTCCAACTCTCTCAAAAATTCTGCACTCTTTCTTCTTCATTTTCGGTTTCACCAAGGCAAAATGAAGCTTGAATCTAACTAATCTAATGTAATAATAAGTTCCATTGATCATCTAACAACTAGAGTCATGTATGGTGTAAGAATGGAGTTGATTTGGAGGCAACAAGATCACGAAATCAGCCCCCAAAGAGGCTGATCGGACAGCAGTAAAAACAGGAGGAAAACATCTCCAATCTTCTTCATATTTGTTCTTCATATTGTAGCTTATTTTCCCTTCTTCTCAAGCTTCTTTCAGCCATGAAACACCTCAAGAACAGCCATGGAATGGAGACCCAACAACACCCTCAATCTTGTTCTTTTCATCTTCAAAGGTTGACAACTTGAACTCTTTTGATTATCACATTCTTTATCATTCATTTTATCACAAAATACACATAGATCTTCACATGCATGCATATTTAAAAGATTGAACTATAAGAAATAATTATGAATGCAAGAGATAATAATGGATTTAGGGTATGCATGATAAGATTTGAATTAGTTTAGGCCTATTTTGATTTGGGATTTGAGATGGATCTTTTGATTGATCAGTTTATGTATATATGAATGTTAAAATACATGTTAATAATCTGGGATTTATGAAGTTAGTACAAGAAATAACGATTTTATAAGAATTCAAGACAAAACTATGCATAAAAATCACTAACCGAAATCACAAGAACACAAATATAAATTCATCACTTTCATCACATGATTTGTCCACAAAATATGAAATAAAATCTGGAGAAAACACTAATGAAAGATTAAGAGATGAAATAGGATGAACAAAATGTATTGGGTTTGCCAAAATAAGTATTGGGTGAAGCCATAAAGTAAAGGCATGCATTGGGCAAACAAAGTAAGCTGACAGAATCCATCTTCTGTCTTTGAACGGGAAAACTGGGCATGTGAGGGCATTTTCAAGCAAAACTATCAAAATAAAAGTTGTAGAGAAATGAGTTAAGATTAACCTACAACTGGAATTACTCAAAAATACTCAACCAAACGAAAGATATGATTTTTCTACCGAAACTGGTCAAATTGTTATTTTGTCTGAATATTTTATAAACTTTAACAATTTTTATCTCCTAATCCATAAGGTTCTAGGAGGTCATACTTGGTGAAAAGTAATTTCAATGTGTCGTGAATTTAAAATAAAATCATGGGATTTTTCTAACAATCTGTGCCCATTCGGGACAGTCTGTATAAAACTGTGTCGCAAGCAGTGCCCATTCGGGACAGTCTGTATTTGGATAATTTATAAGGACACTAAACATCATCTAAAAATTCACCAAAAATTCACAAAAATACTAGATACATATCAGTCACTGTGTAAAAATCATGAAGGTCCAAATTTTGAAAGAAGCTAATCATTAGTGTAATGGGCTAAAAGATGCACTAAAGACCATAATGGGCTAACCCGGCCCAAATACTAAACCCATAGAACCATAAATCAGTAGGCCCACTTGGCCCAACAAACCATATAGTCCAATAACCAATATAACCCATTAAGCACATAACCCAAATAAGGTTAAGCCCAAGTCACTTAAAAACCCATCACATTTTGGCCCAATTGATAATGGCCCATAACACTTAAACTAATTTCATGAGATAAGTGTAATCAAAATAAAACAAAGATGAATAAGTGTGATAGGCATAAGTAATTATGTTAACCAAGCTATATATTGATACCACAAATGCTAATTCGCGCTAAAATTGGTTACACAACAAATGATGAATAAGGATAACATAACTTAATATGACATTTCTATATGATAACCTTAGATGCCAAGTGAAACCACAAATGAAGCCAAGTTACCAAAAATCTAACAACTTATAACTACGCATGTAATTAAAGTAACCTTTTACACCATCAATCTCTACAACCAAAACGATGCGAGTGTTACCAATATACTTGAACCCCCACAATTGATAGCAACATAATAAAAATGGCATTTCTAAGTGATGGCTTAAGATAGGAACTTACATATATTAGTCCTATCGTAGGGATAGTCTTGGCTTGAAATATGTTGGTGGAACATAATGGATATATGGTCAAGGAAGCTATAGATGGGAAGTACCCATTTTGGATAGATGAGTATAATATGCGGCATATCAAGGTGAGTAATAGCCCCCTTTCAAACTATTTTATGTGTTTAAATATCGGGGTGAAAAGCATGATATGTAAATGAAAATTGCTTTTATATACATATATGTATGAAATGATTTTTGATAATATGATTACGAAATGAAATTGTTTCGTATGTTCAATGTGATAAATGCTTCATGATGAGCTTGAGTTCTGTCAACCCGTTTTCTTTCGGTACACTACTATTTACTCCGAAAGTGGAGGCCTGTAGTTAGATAGTTGCGCAACTAGGATTTGTCCTCTCACCCAACGTGTAACGGTGGGATGTTTGGTTGCCTTTGTGACGACCATCATTCCCAGTCCGACCACGCGGTGTTCTAGCTACCTTATATTTAAATGGTCGTCTCCATGGCACGACCCTATTATTATTAATACGGCACTTGATTGACAGCTTGTGCCATGAAATGAATTATATATATTGTTGGACTTGATAAAATGGTAGTAGTAGTGGCTCAAGCATTTACTCATCAAAATTATGTAAATTATGCCTTTATGGCTAAATGAAATTGATATTGAATATGCCATTGTGGCTAAGTGAAATTGATATTAATATTGTTGATAATTGGAAATAGTTTGAACATACGCATTGGGTATCGTCCCTCATATGATATCTTGAAAGACGTTGAAATTGGTGATATTGAAATGGTTTGGTAACCGAATGATTTTGGTATGATATACGATTAATCGATTTATATACTTTTTCTCTCATGATGATTTGACAAATGAGAACCTGAAATTTTACTATGGATTTTTCCAAGTCTTGATATGACATTATGGTATTTGGAAACTTGATAACATGATATGAAAATTTTGTCGATCATATGGTTTGGATATTTCTAAATGTAATAATAATCGGTTTTCTAAGTATTAAAACGGTGATGTACCAAGATTTATATAAAAACCTATGCACTCACCAACTACGTTTTCGTAGTTAACACTTTTTCTTCATGCTTTTCAGGAAATAAGCTTAAGCATTGAGGATTGATATGCTTCATGATTATTTGCATTGCACTTTGGAGTCAAAGATCAAACCTTGTGATAGGCAATGGAATCCGCCTTGATCATTGTAGTTTACTATTTCATGTGCTTGTTATTTGGTTCGTGGACTTAATATCCAAGTATGGTGGACGCATTTGTACTTGGAAATTGGTTCACATGCTTGTACATTTGTAAATTATTTTTATCAAATAAAGCTATGGTGAATGTTATTTATAATCCTTTGTTTTGAATACTCGACTTTCTGTACATCTCATTGTTCCGCCTTAGTTGGGTGTTACACATACAAATTTTTTATCTGGACAGTTACTGTTCACCATACGTGGCATAAATTTTTCAACTTAAAATGATGGTTTTGTTACCTTGGGAAGACAAAAAGTGCAAGTTGATAATTTTTGTGGGCTGTCAACTGTCATACATTTATGTGTGATGGGAAACATTAAATGCGGATGTCAAAACCGATCAAAACTATTTTGAAATTTTTCAAAATTACCGTTTTGAATTCCATTTTCTCTTTCCTCTATAAATACCCACATTTACCTTCACATTCAGTTTCATCTCGAAAATCATTTACTCCCAAATCTTCAAAATTCCTTAATTTACTCTCCAATCATCATCATCTCTCTTCTTAAATTTCCTTTATCAATCATAAATTCTTTCATTTTCACTTTCATTAATTTCAATGGCTCCCAAACCATATCCCAAAAATCTCTTAGCCACAAACTATGCTCCTGCTGACAATGTTAAAAGGGTCAATCACATCTCTCTTTCTGCTGATGCCATCAGAATCAATATGAACAATTGGATGGCCAAACTCTTAACAAATCATTCGGCAACTTCCATCATTGGAAGGTTAAATACCTTTTTCTTGAGCAGTCCACTATATGGTGCCCTAACCTTAAATCCGGGCAAAATGTACCATGATTATTTGTGTGAATTTTGGTATACTGCTGTGTATGTGGAAAGTAATGAATCCATCCACTACAAACTTAAACAAGGCACCAAGAGTTTCACCATCACTGTTAATTCCCTCAGAGATGCCCTGAGGATGAACTATTTTGATGAAAACGAGATGCTCGTTGAAATTCCCTCTGGTATCAATACCAGGAAAGTGTGCAGGTTGATGGGACACACTGAGATTGTGGATGAGAATGGTCAGTTGCACAGGAATGGCACTGTATATATAAGCAGGCTGACAGATTCATGGAGATATTTCTTCACTCATCTTGTTGAGTGCTTGGGTGGCAGTTCTGGAGGCTTAGACCAGATAAACCAGACGCAACTCCAGATTGCCTACTATCTATGGCATGGGTATAGGGTGGATTTTGCCCAGATATTCTTCAATGATCTGGTGGATAGATTGAAGGTCAAGAGCAGGAAAGCCTTCATTCCCTTCATTCGCTTTTTGTCCATTATATTCAGAAGGGCCTTGAAAAATGAGTATTCTGTAAATACAACTCATTTTTCATTATGTGAATATCTGAGGGACCTCAACCAGTTGACCTCATCTCCTACTGAGGTCGACATTCCATCGATGATGCTGTACCAGTTCAGAAGTCAAGAAGAAGAAGCAAATGCATCATCACCAGATGAAGAGGCTGTTGGTGAGCCTGAAAATGTTGAAGAGAATATTGCAGTTGTCACTGCTAAAAGGGTGCTACCCATTACTCAGGTAGCCACTAATCCCACCAGGCCAAGGAAAAGAACTCGTTGTCTTAGGAGAGACAAAGTTCTGGTATCATCCTCTCCAGAATCCTCTCATCTGGATTCTGGAGAACTTGTTCAGGAAATGGCCCAAGCAACCACTTCCACAGTTCTTGTAGAAGGAAGTGATGAAGAAGAAAGGGGGTCTCGCTCACCTCTTGTTATACCAGTTTCAACTGCTGGAAGTGGGGACATCATGGCTGTTGATGGGTCCTTGATAGTTGAAGAGGTTGAGGGGGAACAGGTTGTGCAGATTGAAGGAGAGAATTTGGAGCAAGGGGCTTAGATTGGTTTGAATATAGGGGTGGAGAGTGCACAAGTAGAGGACTAGGCAGGTGGAACCGGCCCAGATTGGGATATGGTTTACTCTCCACTGTCTGAAGACAATGACTTTGATGTAAATATGAGTTTTTTGGGAGAAGAAGAAGTTGATCGCACTATCCAGTCTGTCTCCCAGTCAATTCTTTCAGATATGCCTCCTCCACCTCCAGAAAATACACCAACACCTCTTCCAGAACAAACATCAATTCCAACAACTTTTGAATCACCAACTGCACCAGAAATTTAACCCTCTCAAACTTCTGAACCACTGGCAGTCACCCAATCCACTGAACATATCACAAGGGTGTTGCCAGTATCGTCTATCACCAGAATCACCAATCCCTCCAGTGGTCTCTCCTCTTCTTCTTCAACCGAGGTCCAAGGCCTTTTTGATAAGGTGGCGGACCTGGAGAGATCACTTCAGGCCTCTTCACAAGGTATTTCTGACTTCAAATCTCTAATTTCGAATAATCTTAAGTCAGAAATGAACATTTTTGCTGGAAATGAGAAGATGGTCTTTGATAAGCTGGATAAACTTGTTGTGGCAACAAACAAAAATTCTGAATCTATACAAGTTGCAGTCTAGGGAATTAAGGAAGATATGGTGACAGCTATTCAGACTGCCATTAAAGCCGAAGTTGTTCAATCTCTGGCAAGTCTGACTGGTGAGGTTCAGAATTTGACCACCAGAATAAGCTCTCTGGAAAGCAGGCCAACCCTGGAGAAAAACTCTGTTGTCAGCACCCTCAGTGATGAAGTTGTTCGAAAATTTAGGGGGGGTATGCTGAAAGAAATTACTAAAGAGGTGTCTGAAACTCTCCTTAGAAATCTTCGTGATGGGTTGTTGCCTGAAGTAATGAAGATGATTGACACCCAGTTGCCTCGCCACTTTCCTCAGGATCTTAAAATAATTAAAAAGGAAGTGATGCAATTGAGGAAAACTGTGAACAATATTGCTCCAGTGTCTGGTCGAACCTTTGATTCTGCTGACAGACATAAGTTGGACCAGGTGTGGAATCATCTTCAATCTGGAGATGCTTCCAAGGGGGAAGGTTCTGGAATAGAAAAGGTTGGTGATCTTCAGAAGAAGATTGAAGTCTAGAAGAAGGTGATTGGAAAGGATGTCACTGGTACTGATGCTAGTGGACAAGTTGAAGAAGAGGTTGTTGGTTTTAATGCCAGTGAGCCATTGTTTGAAGAGTTCCCAGCCATCCCAACCACAATGAAAAAGATCAAAAGAAAGCAAGTGGTGTCTGGTGAACCAACAAATGAAGCAGAAGAAGAATATGTTTCTGTTGATGAGGCCAAGGCAAAAAGACTGGAGTAATAGTTCATCTTGATTGAAATTTTCAAGAAGAATCTAAAGGATGACTTGATTGCTCACCAGTTAGATATGGCCAGGCATGGGACTCTGGACTCTTATAACGCTAGCAGGTTGGGCGTTCAAATTGAAGTATATAAAAAGATGAAGGATGATTCCAGGCTTAAGAAATGTCTGGATGCCTTGGATGATGTATATATTCGATCCATGTATGCTCAGGATGAACAAGTCTATGATTCTGAAATCTATGGTGTGAGCATACTGGATCTCATTGCCCAGAGAAGAGAAGAATTGAAAGATCTCCAGCAACAAGTAAAGAGTTATGCTACTACTCTGGAGCATGAATATAGAAAGAAGATCAAAGGTTTACCCCAAGGCACCAGCCAGAAAATCCAAAGCTGCCAGAGATGCAGATCTTAGCACCTTCATTCCCTTGAACACTTCAGAAAGAATCAATAAAGAAAAGTTTCAAAAAGCTGCTGAACAAAGAAAAGTGTCCAGGGAAGTGGATGAAATGGTAAAAAGGGCTCAGACAAAAGAAAAAATATGAACATTTGTCACAATTCAGAGCTGATGTCCGATCTATACTGGGTGCTGAGATCCATCTGGTAGAAAATCATGATAACTTCTCAAAGTTTCATGTCAAACTCTTCAGAGAAGGGAATTTTACTGATGAAAGAAAAGACACTTCAATCAGGGCATTCGGATGGTCAGAACTTAGAGAGATTGGCCTTTCCATCAGAGGTAAAGATGTTTCCCAGGATGTTAAGTATTTCATGAAGAGGATTGGCAAGGAATGGATGAGGAAGGAACTAATGGAGATGGAACTGGGCTTAAGGACTACTCTTTCTACTTCATCATCGCCAGGTTTAAAGAGGAAGGCCACAGAAGAGCCATCTGGGCATGCTGAAAAGAGAATGTCCTGAATCTGATATTGTACTTGTATTTATTTATTTTATGTTGATAAAATTGTAACATTCCTCCAGTTGATGTCTGTAAATATAAGTTACAATTATTATTTTTCACAAGTACTTATCCAGATTAAGTCTAGAAATTAAATTGTAAACTGGGAACACTGATGATCTATAAAGTGGCTCTCCAGTAATTCAAATTAGACTAAGTAAAATTTTTCAAGGATTTTTCAAACACAAACTTGTATAAATAAAATCTTGAAAATCCTTGCATAATTTCTAAACAAATAGGGGAATTTGTTAGGTCCAGATTTACTGGACTCGCTCCAGATGTGACTACTGGAGCCCTCTGAAGATTTGTCCAGAAATTATGTGAAGACCAGTGAACAACTTACTTGTACAGGAAGATTTATTCTTTTTGCCTATAAATACCAAGTAACTTCCTCGTCCAAATCACATACTTTTAGAATTTGGTGCTTTTGCTCAAATACTCTCGATTTAAACAGTTATACTTCACAACTTTAAGTATTTCGATCAAGGAGTTTATTTAGCAAAGTTAGATCACTTGTAATTCATAGGTTGTTTAGATACTTACTTTGTAATATATTATTCCGCAACAACCTTGTATTTTATTTAACATCAATAAATAAAATACACTTGAAAATTACATTGTGTCGCACCATTCATTTTACTTGCTTATCTTTATATTGCTTAAGTACGTATTACTTTATATATATTCTTACATTTATATTTATTGTAATACTAGTCCAATCTAGTACTTACTTGACGTTTCATACTAGTCCTATCTAGTTATTACTTGACTTGTTGTATTCTATACTTGTTGGTTAAACTATCGAGGGACTTCACAGACATTATTCTAATCCAGATATATGTTGATGATATAATTTTTGGGTCGACTAACCCTAAGTACTGCAAGAATTTTTCTGCACTGATGATTAGCAAGTTTGAAATGAGTATGATGGGTGAATTAAACTTTTTTCCTTGGTCTTCAAGTCAAACAGTTGTCAAATGGTACATTTATTTGTCAAAATAAGTATATCCTAGACATGTTGAAAAAGTTTCATATGATAAATTGTCAACCAATTGGAACACCCATGGAGACTCGAACAAAAATTCATGCGGATTTAAATGGTAAATCTTTTGATCAAAAGAAATATCGCAGTATGATAGGGTCACTCATGTATTTGACTGCCAGTCGCCCGGATATTATGTTTTCAACATGTATGTGTGCAAGGTACCATGCTAATCCCAAAGAAAGTCATTTTCAAGCTGTCAAATGGATTTTCCGTTACCTTAAAGGCACAGTGAACCTTGGTTTGTGGTATCCCAAAGGTTACCGGCTTTCAGTTAGTTGCATACTCGGATGCTGACCATGCAGGTTGTAAGTTGGATCGAAAGAGTACTTCGAGAAGTGTACAGTTTTTAGGGGATAGGTTGGTCAATTGGTCTTCAAAGAAGCAGAATTGTGTATCAACATCTACTGCAGAAGCTGAATATGTTGTTGCAGCTAGCTGTTGTTCACAAGTTCTTTGGACGAAGACACAATTAACTGACTATGGATTTTAGTTTGAGAGAATTCCTATCTACTGTGATTCCAAAAGTGCCATTGCTATATCCTGCAATCCAGTACAGCATACTAAAACAAAGCACATAGATGTTCGATACCATTTTATTAAAGATCATGTTGAGAAAGGTAACATCGAACTCTATTTTGTCCCCACTGACTACCAATTGGCAGACCTTTTCACTAAACCACTGGATGAACAAAGGTTAAAATTCCAAAAATCCAAACTTGGAATGCTTGATTTACAAACTTAATTGCTTTCATGCTATGTATTCTATGTTCATTTTCTGTTTCAAACATTGATGTGTTTTAATTGTTATTACATCCAATGTTTGAGGGGGAGAAAAATGGTAAAATGCATGATTTTAGGGGGAGTTTGTAAATTAATTTTTCACTTATATGCTTAATTCGAGGGGGAGTATGCAAATGCATGTAAATATTTTTTTTATTTGTTATGTTGTGTTTATATTTTACTTTTATTTGTGTGTTTTTGTTCTTAAATTGGAAAACCAAATACAAAATTAGAAAAGATAAAAGGACAAAAAAATAAATTATGTTATGTTTTCAATTTATTTTATATGCTTTTTTTTATAAAAATTCTGTTTTTTTTATGCCCATTTTTAATATCCAAAAAGATCTTAAGCCCAGTTGTTTCATCAAGCCCACAAATTTTTGAAAGCCCATTAGACATAATCTGGGTAGACACGCGGGTCATACCCAGACCCGTGATCCGAGTTTGAACTTAAAAGGAAAAAGGAACGAGCGGGGCTCATTTAATGTTTTTCAAATTCAAAACGAAATTTTTTCTCTCATCATCATCCGATCACTTTCATATAAATTTGTATATCAATTTGTTGATTCATTTGGGTTGTATCTTAAGAAGGTTGTGTTTTCAGAGTGTTTCTAAGTCCATTCCATGTTTTCTTCATCAACAGATCATCGTGTTTTAAAGGTAGAAACTCTTGTTTATAGTTTGAATACCAACTGTTTGATTAAATGCCTATATGAACTGATCATGTTTGTTATGAATATTGTATTGTTTTGTTGTATTGTTTGATGAACTTAGATGCATGTTTAGGCTTTAAAAGTGTTGTTTATCCCTTTAATCTGCTCTCTTTCACACTAGATCAAAATTTCTGGGTTTGGTTATGAAGGTTTAGGTATATTCTGGAAAATTGGTTTGAATTTATTCTAAGTGCCGAAGTTTTAGCTCGGCATACTTAACAAGTGTCAACGGTCATCTTCAAACCTTCATAATTTCTGGGCTTGTAAATATCCATCTTTAATAAAGGATGCCAAGATGTTTGCTTGGCAACAAGTGTTTTCATAAATTTCTTTCTAACTGTTTTTCAACTATATGCAGAGCTCTTTACTCAGCATACTTTAAAAGTGTTTAACCTGACCCCCAAACATTCACAAGGGATAAATAACATGATCATGATTGCCATTTGCCGAGGTGTTTGCTCAGCAAACCATTGATTTCTCAAAACCCATTCAAAGGATTTCAATTGAATGTAGAGCTTTGAACTCGACTACTTCCAGTGTTTCATGAAAATTTTTCCAAAGTACCAAAGTTCTCATTTGCAGAGCATTTTGCTCGGCAAATCAGTATAAATCTTTTTCAGAATACCTTCTTTGCAGAACTTTGTACTTGAAGTTATTCATGTAATTTTCTTGAAATAATTTTCTCATGTTTTCCTTGAAAAAAGCTGTTTGCAGAGCACTATGCTCGGCAAACAATACATTTTACATGAAAATTTTTCTAAGTCATTTGAACCATTTGCAGAGCAATGAGCTCGGCAAATCACAATTTTCTTGAAAAAGTTTCTAAGGTCATTTTTTTTCAAATTATACTATTGCAGAGCATTTTGCCCGACAAATAGTTAAAGTCTTTCCAAAATGACTTGAAACTAATTTTTCCTTGAAATGATCCTTTATCAAATTGGCAACATTCTTGTTGTTTAATTAAAGGATTTTTCATATATTCAAAGTGAAGTCCAATCTATTTGTTCTATACGCCGAGGTATTTGCTCGGCATATCTTAGACTTTATAGACATTCACACTGGAATGCATTTCTTCTGTCTGCCGAAGTTTTTGCTCGGCAAATCTTACAAGTTGCCCAAAAAATCTGTTCCAAAGCCATTTTTCATACTTGTAATGTTACTGGGCAAATTTTTTTTTCTTTTATGCTATCTGCTGAGGAGTAAGCTCGGCAAACACCTAACTTTGTCAATTTTTCTTTATTGTCTGAAAGTTCTTGTCTATGTCAATTTTATTAAGTCTTGGTAAATGTGAATGTGTTATATGTGGGTCCATTTATAGTTTTCATGAGTATTAGGGTAAGAAGCAAGATATTGAACGCCTTTGTGTACTACCTTTGTTATCTTATCTTTCAATACTTATGTGATTCTATAAATTGTAATGTTTTCTTATATATATTAGTGTGAGAAGCAAGGTATTGAACGCCTTTGTGTACTACCGTTGTTGTCTCATATTTAATATATGTACGAAACATTGTGTTTGTGAAAATAATGTGTCTAATTTGTTATAATGTGTATATTTCTTTGTGTGATGTCTAAAGTTGCTTTTCTGGTCAAACTTTGGTCATTTTGGTTTTATTTCAGGTTTTTTTTTTAAAATCATAAAAAGATGTCTATGTTTAAAGAAGGTGCCTCAATGAAGATGCAAGCTAATCAACCTTTGCACATACCATTTGCATCCAAATTCTCAATCATCACTGAGATTCTGAATCATCATCCATTGAACATAGCTCTCACTAATTGTGCTATAGTTCCAGAGAAGTGTGTCTTCGACTTGTGGGAATCTATTGTGTACACAAAAGCATACAAGAGAAAGAAATCCGAAGACTACTTCCAGTATACCTTAGAATCAGAAGGAAAGTACTATTTATGCAAGTTTAACCTGGAACAGTTCAGATCTATCTTGGGGTTTCCTGAACAAAAATAATATGAAGAACTGCCATCTGTAGAAGAAATGTTGGTTACAGTTCAAGCCCTTGGATATGAAGGAGAATTGGGATCTTTGAGAGATTTCAAGAGGATGAATGTAGCTACTCTATGGCACACCATGTACAATGTCTTGAATACATGCTTGATGCCCTCTTAGAAACGGATTGATGCTATGACTAGAAATACATCCCGTACATCAGATTTTTCACATTGCTGATTGAAGATGTTTGATGTGTGAAAATCTAGTTAAATTAAATTCCTTAAAAATACTCCGAATCAAATACCACACACAATCGGGCAGTGGACCCATTCGTATGCAGTATAATTTAAAGGTAAGTCCAGGATCGAACACAGGGACTAATTAAGAGCAAGCGAGTTTAATGTAGTTTAAGAAAAGCTTTGGATTTTAAAGACTCCCGTCATGTTGGATTTTGAAGAAGTTAGTTAATTAATAAAATTAGTAATTCCGAACAATTAAACGAAAAGAGATTTGATTTATATCAAGATTATTTAAATGATCATCTACTCGAATCCATGACAATACAAATTCAGGTTGCACTTAAATGAAGAACCAATTCAAATATGTTGATTAATAACCGAGAACTAAACAGAGACTCACCATGTACCCGTCAAGTTTATTACTTTATTCAATTCCCTTAATTAACTAGTACCATTACTAAGACCGGTACCCCGAGACGCCTTTCATAACTTTCCTAGTCAACTAATTTTTTTGATTATTTAGATAACAATTATGTCTATTGATTGTACCCAACCATTAACTCGTTAACTCTTATTAACTATTAATTACTTTCTACCGTACCCGTCATAGAAACAATCGCTTCTAACCAAACAATCAAAATAACTTTTACACAGCCTAGTTACCACTAAGATCATGCAAAAACTATCCGCAATTAAAAATTAAATAACAAAGAATTAATAGGCTAAGATTACGACACAACGTTAAATCAAATCAACTTGAATTATAAAAAATAGTGCAACCATCATTCAATTGTATTACTTCATCTTAGTAGATGATAAAAAGATTTAGCTAGACATATTAAGACAAATAAAACTAACAAAAATTATATAGATTGGATTCATAATACTAATTATATAGTAGTATAGTCTAATAATATGCAACTAATAATAATACTAATAAAAGATGGAAAAGAAATCGAACGAGTATAGGATGCTACGGCTGAATTCGATTAATGCTGCTTCACAAAAAATCAAAGGCAGAAAATCTTTTTGTTTTTGTCTTTTGCGGCTTGTAATCCTAAAAACAAAGATACACCTCACGAAAGTGAGGTCACGAAAGTGAGGTGCTTAATTCTTTTTGCGGATGAAACCCCCACCTGCCGACCTCACGTACGTCCAAATCCCCCCAAGCACCTCTCTTTAATTCGTCCAGCCCCCTCTTTCTTTTTATTCATATGTGACACAATATATATATACATAATTCTTGATACCTATGTCTACGTAAAACAATAGGATGTTGCCTTATTTTTCTGCCGACCCACAAGTCGCAAGGCCAAGCCCACTTCTATTATTTATTTGGGCTGCTAACTTCTTCTTTTGTGGACCTCGGCACATCACCTCTTACGGCTTTTAAGCCTAAATTAGCAGCCCACATGATCATAATTATGGTATAATAATAATACTTAATACTAATATAACACATGATATCACAATTTTGATTCCCACGTCCAAGATTTAATGGCTGCCACTTTTTATTTCTATCGGTCAATGTCTTCGAATAATATCCATGTAACGCATACACGAATATACCGTCACACCTTCGTCTTTTCTGCTCCAATCTTTATTTTCTTCATAATTGTTCTTTATTCAGCTTAATTTTGTCATTTTTCATCTTATAGACCTATAATCATATAAAATCACATATTAAGTATAAAAGTCTATAAAAGTGATAACAATTCAAGTATAAAATTAATAAAAGAAATGATATCGCGTAAAATACATATATATATAAAATAGGCGATATCAATGTTCTTGATTCTACAGATGTAAATCCCAAGTTAGATGACTCCTTCAAATGTGTCATTGCGATGTATAAGTCAAATCTAAGAGGCACAGGGAGTGATGTTGCTAAACCTTTTCCGATTCCACCATTTTTGCTTAATCTTGTACCGGCTAATAGTCCCCATCTTAGGAGTTATAGAGAGTGGCTAGACACAGTTCTGGGGTCTGAAAGCCGACAGACTCCTACCCCAACTGTGCATAGGTCGCCAAGTGAGGGTCCTAGGATATCAAAAAGAAAAAGAGGGGATAGAGGAGAGGGGACTGTTGAGCAACCAAGGAGAAAACTAAAAAGAGTATCATTTGAATCTCCCATCACACCAAAAATCTCATCTTCTCAGACATCACTACCACCATCACAATCAGCACAATCAATTCCAACAACACCTTCTACACCACTTCCTTCTATTTCTTCTCTGATTCAACCAATTCTTTCTCCACCGCAATTGTCAACAATTCTTGAACCAACATCAAACATTCCTGCTCCCATTCCTGGGAGAAGATTAAAGATGCAAGCTCGAAGAATCAAATCCAAATCTGGTGTGTTGAAAATCACCAAGAAGAAGCATAAGAAGAGACACTCTGCTTCATCTTCTAGTTTGCAGGGAGAAGAGTCGGGTACAGTTGCTATTGATCAATCTTTTGGTAGCTCGACGGATTTTGATGAAGACCATATCACACAAACCATTGCAAGTGTCATATCAGATGTTATTTCTGAAGCTCAGGGCACCGGAGATGCAGTTGTGCTGGAGGAACAAGGAGGGAATGAGGGAGAAGTAGAAAATACAAGAGAGGTTGAGAGGTCCGGGCTAGGACAAGGGCAAAAAGAAAACGTTAGCCCTCCAATAGTTGAAACACAAGAGTCTAGCCGAGATGACAACCCTAGGGTAGAAGTCGAGAGCTCCCCACTCTTGCATGTACAAAACTCTCCCAACCATTCTGACTCCTCACAACAGGAGTTAGTCTCACAAAGGCACGGGGAACAACCTTGCTCACCACACTCTCCTCATTTGGAGGATGAGAGTGTTGAAATCAGAAAGGACCAGCCCCACCTCTTGCCTTCAGTTCGTGCACTTGAGTCTAGATCTCCTAGGGACACGAACCTACAAGCTCAGTTTAGTACTGATGCCGGAACAAGCGGAGAGGGACCCACTTTGTGTGACCTTCTAGGACAGCTTGGAAGTCCTGCCTTAGCTAACATCATGCCAGCTTTAGCCGCAGGCAACAGTTCTCAAACCGAGACTGAGAGACAGTATGAACGCCAAGGTGACACTGTTGTTTCTCAGGATCAACCTGAGACTGTATTAACGGGCATTCTCAGTGACCCCGGTGTTGTGAGTGGTGTTACCTAACAACAAGTCCCGGACAGTGATTTATCACAGTCTAGGACACAACTTGATTCTGGTTGTGAAGCCATTGAATCCGAAACTGTTGGTGAGGGTTTACCCCAAGGATCTGCAGGAAATCTTGAAACAGCTTCAGCTGATTTAGGTCACACCACAAGTGTGACAACAACCTCCGAGTTGGTTCCTCCATCTTTACAAACACCAACACCACATCAAACAACACAAACACCCCAACAAACTTCATCAACCTTTAACCAACAAGAAAAAGACAACACATGCAATCATTTATTACTGATCTTGAGGGCTAAAGGTGATAGCATTAATATGATTGATAGTGGAGTGTTGAATGCTCTGGAGTTGAGGGATAAAGAATTAGAGCATGCACGACAAGTCCAAGTTTTGAAAGAGCAAGTACAAAGTCAGAAGGCGGAATATGATGCCAAACATGCTGCTTTTGAGCTACGATTGATTGCTCTTGAGTCTTTCCGACCGGCCTCGGTTTCTACCAGACGGGATGATCCTGATTCAGATGATCACCCCGAGGGGGAGAACCAAGGAGATGGTCAAGCCAATGTAGATGATACGTCGGCAAGAATTGAAGGAACCAATGTGGATGTAGAGATGGGGGAAGAACTGAAGGTGGGAATGAAGGAGTGGTTGAGGATGATCAGGCTGAGTTGGATAGATTAGCCGAGTGTAGAGCTAGATCTGATGAAATGTGGACAGGACTTGGTTTGAATGTTGAAGAAATTGAAAATGCTGAATATAGGGATGAAGTAAGGAAGAGATTAGAAGATGTGTTTGGAATGGGAGAAATTGAAGAGGAGGAAGGAGAGTTTATTGATGAAGATATAGTAGATGAGGCTTTAATTGAATTTGCTGAAGGAGAGGCTGACGCAGAAGCAATTAAAGACAACATAGTGTTGAGTGTTCCGGAATTTGTTGAGACTCAAAGATCTACTGATGAACCAGTGTTTGTAGAATTCGCTGATCTTGATTATTTTTCCACTGGTACTTCAGGAAGAAATGAAGCTGAAGAGTCAACAATTCCATCTGTGTCAACTCCGAAGCAATACTCTTTTAATGATTTTGAAGGGTTTGATGAGCTGAGAAAAACTCTAGAAGCAGTTTCTCAAGATTTCAAAAAGTCAACATTTAAACAAGTGTTAAGAGAAGCTATCATTTCTAAAGAAGAACCACTTCCCGACTACTTCCCTACAGAACTAACTGAAGAACAATGGAACTTTGTTAATAAGGGGTACTTCCTCAGAGATCAAGCTAGAATGGTTGCACTTGGCATTAAGCCAAAGCAAGCTGCAATCAAGTCAAGATTTTTGGAGGAAAGATTATTTCCGATCTTCTGCGGAGCTACTAAGGTTGTCAAAGTAGGAAGACCGGAATTTGCTGCTATGTACAAGTTTAAGGATCCAAAACAAGTTGAAGAATACAAATCTCTCCTTAAACTTGCTGATAGCTACAATCCAAACATTCTTGAAGATCAGAGGAAGTTCTGGATAGTGGTGCTAATCAGAGTGATCTTGATAAAAAAGACTCACATCTTTATACCTTGTTTTCATGTCAAGAGAGAAAATGGCCTGATATATAGATTCAATGAAGCTCACTTCAAACTTCTGTCGGTTGATGACATAATGTTCCTCTACAACCACTATGTGAATGCTATTCAAAGATATCGTGAAGATCTTATTGCCTTTGTGCAGTGAAGAGATACATGTCCAGCGTCATTCAACATGCGTCATTGGAAGATTTTCAGATTGGGTTTGAGTTGGTTAAGAGGAAGATTAATGTTTCGTATCCAGATCAAAGTCTTTACATGGAAGATATAGAAAGGTTGAATATTGGTCATGTTCTCGAGAAACCAACACTTGGAGTAATATTTCTTAACAGCGGGAAAAAGATCTTTCTTAAAATGTGCGACATTGCTTCTTACTCTGATGGAACCCTGGAATTTTGTAAGAATGTCTTGTTATGCTTATCTGAAGATGAAGAGTCAGATCAAAAGAAAGCTCTACTTAATAAGGTAATCAACAAGATTGATAAGAGGCTGGGTTTCAGAGAGAGTATTAGAATGATAAGGGAGGCAAAGAATGTTAAGAAATCCAATTACGTTGAGAGAAGAAGAGGGGGATGCTGGATCAAGTATGAACCTAGTAATGTTTTGGGACCACACAAAATTCCTCTTAGATACTATGAAGCAAACATGGTGGTCCCCGAAGATACACCTGAAGGTGACAACTGGTTCTGACATCCACATGAAAAAAGACCAAGGACTCGAGCTTAAAGACTGTTAACTCTTGGATACATTTTTGACAAATCACTACTAAGTGGGAGATTATTAGAAATATAATTTCTAGTAGTTGATTTGTATGTTTATAATACTTTGTATTTGTTTATATTTCTTATAAGTATGGAAGGGGGGCTAGTGTAAATTGTATAGGAGTATATAAAACCCCCTCCATAGCTTTGAATTGTAACTTTAACACATTTCATGCTATCCAATCTTTCCACACACACTTACTTTCTCTCTCGACATTTACACACACTTACACACACACGACCTCCATTAACACACACTAAAACACATAGTTAAGCTCAATTACATACATTACAAGTTATGAAATAAAACTATCTTTTCTAGTCATCTATCAATTTCTCTAAATATTTGTTATTGTTAAACTAGGAAACCCTGAAGCCATGAAGAAGTACCGTTTAGGCAGGAGGCCGCTAGTGAAATATTGGTTGGGTTTGGTCACAAGTAGAAGCAGAATTCAGAAAAATCAGAAGATATAAAGAACAGGTATGTTATTCGTAACTGTTAAAATGACTTTTTATATAATTTACTAATTCTCCTTAAAACTAAAAAATTGTTAAAACATCAAAAAGCAAGCACACGACAATGTTGAATTTAATAAATCAATTCATAAATTGGCATGGGAATTAATTGTGGTTTTCCACGTGAATAATGATCAGATTGAGACTATACGTCAAATTGAAAAACATGGTATGAACATAATTCAATATGTGGTTTCCCACATATATCATGACTAAATCAATCATAGTGATTGTATATGTCAAAATAAAAGGCATCATAGCCTATTAGATAATTGTATTACTTTAAAATAACCATGGTGTTATACTTAAAATTCCTTAAAAGGAAACTACATCGAGTTAATCAAGAGATTATCCGAAAGAAAAATATAATTAAAAGGTTATATGTTTCTATTCATAGACAACCAATTGGTAGACATGTAGATATATATCAAATAATTAATTTAAAACTTCATATAGTTTTACTAAATGAATAAATGAGACGCTTGTCTCTAAAAGTTTTTTAAAAATCCTTTTATAATTTAATCACTTATAATAAGTCCATACCATAACTTCTTGAAACAAGAAATTAAAAGAATTAGTCATCAGATTATTCTTAATAAGCAACTAACCCAGTTGTTATCAGATTCAGATATTCGACATCTACCACATCTGCGAAGAGATATATGTAACTCAATTAAGAGAGTTAAAACTCTATCTAGTTGAACTAGAACAAGAAATAAGACTTTTGTCTTACCATATATTTTAATGACCCATTCCGCACGACCAATGATATCACAAGCTTTCTTCTGGAACCTTTGAGTAATCTAGGACCCAAAGCAACTGGGGCAAAAGGTGATAAACCAGCCTTTTTGTTTTTCTTTAAAACACAGTGGTGGGGGAATATGTGTGAGATTGGAAAAGTAGACATAATGATGATAATTTAGTTTAGACATTTTGTGGTATGGTGAAGCCATGGGATTCAAGGGTTTACCACTACTACTGGATTTGTTTGAAACACTACTACTACAATATTTGTTTGAAGCCATTTCCTATTGTTAACTGCAGGCTATTAATTTGGTGAAGAGTGTAGTGTTTGGGAAAAGATGTACATATGGAGAGAGCAAGAGACAGAAGACTAATTAGATAGATACAGATAGAGGGATGGTGTCATGATGAAGAAATTAAATGCATGTAGTGATCGACGGCTATCCGCCTGCTCTACTTTGCCCCCACTGTCATCTTTTAGTACTATGCTCAATTTCTTTCCCCTTCTCTAATCGATGAGGATCTTTTTTTTTAGGCAAGATTTATACCCAACTAGTGCTTAGACTCGCGCGATGCGCTTGCAGCCGTAAGAAATTTTTTTAACTTTCTTATTTCAACAATTACACACATAAGCAATTAGAAATATAACTTCGTAAGCTAATAACATCATAAATAGGAAGATAAATTACAATAGTGTAAGTTATAAATCAAGGTGAACATAATGTTACCAGGTAAATAAAAATAGAAAAGCCACAAACAAAATACTTAAACATTAAACTATTTTTTTTGAAAGGTGTATTTCGACTCATACGTGGTTGGAGGAAATTTTAACCAACAAACGTTGGACCTCATGAGATGTTGAGCATACGCTGCAGTCTCTCAACCCCCCTCCTTGTGGAAAATTCCTAGATGGGAAACCCAAGGATTGTGTCAGCCGAGGCTCGAACCCACAACTTTGGGAAAAAAACCACCGGGCCCTACATAATGGGAAGTGTAAATACCCCTGGCCACTGGGGTTTAAGCCAGTGGTTTAAACATTTAACTATTAAGCTGACTTCAAATTTGTTTTCTTATGTATCATTGATTTGGCTACATCATCCTGTAAAATTGCATGAACTTCTTATATATCAGAAACATTATTGCAAGAACATGATGAATTATTAGAACCATTTTCTTTGAGTTATTTAATTTCAAGGCTGCTTTATATCAATAACGTTGTCACTATTATTTCCAACCGCAAAATCTCGTCTCGTGAAATAAAAATTGGTTCAGATATGGAAGGCGGATTATATTGATTCACTATGATATGATATATAGTACGGGGAAATATAACAGGACGACACTCAATATACGTCTCACAAACTTTAATTAATTTGATCAAAAATCAGTGATCCAATATTATATAACTTATCATTACCATCACCAATAGCATATATAACTCTAACCATCAACTCAGAAACCACTTTGGTGTTTAAAGATGGAACCCTCTTAAAAAAAGCCTTTTACATTGGAATAAGTATGTTAGAAGTAAAACTTTCTTTGGGTCATGAATGAACAATTCCACCTCATAATGTTCGAGCAACATCATGAATATCATCAATGTCGGCTTTTTCATTATCAGACAATCCAAAGTATTCATCAATGATGTTGGGCGAGAATTTATAAACATGATTTCTTACAAAAACACGATGAAACATATGATGCGGATGCAGTTATGCAAAGTCGTAAATTAAAATAAAATTCACGAATAACTTCAGTTATGAATGCAGACAGATTGGTGACAGTATCGAACACCAGAATTAGAGAAAAGATGGATTAAATTGTTAGATGCATACGAAAACTTGTTAATTGGTTGTGCGATTATAAACAATCTCCTCAAAGTGACGTCATAAAAACCATTGGAAGCAATATCAACAGAAGAGGGGTTCAGAGATTGAAATGAATCTAAACATTGATTGAAATGCATTTTATTCATGCATGAATAAATCAAGTATGATTTGGCATTTTCAAATATATTAATTTTGTGTGGAAGAACAGATGATTGATAAGTTTTAGAAGATGGAGAGCCAGAAATTTGTGAGTGAAAAGCCAATGGTATCTTTTTTTATGTGAATTGTAGTTAATTGTGAAAATAACTGGTAGTTTCAAAGTTATGCCGATCATAGATAGTGTCCATAAATGTAGGACATGTAGAATTTATTTTTTGGTTTAGATAGGACATAAAATGTAACTATACACAATTGGCTATTGTACACGTAGGTTAATTCAAATTATCAATACATAAGTACAAATATTTAATTTAATTATGTACAGACATAAGATACATTTACTTTTAATGTTAAGATAATGAAATCAAAAATAATTTATGCCTTAACAACAAAATATAAATTTATATTATTAAGCTTAATTAATATATAATATATTAAGCATTAGAAACATAAGATTATGTTTAGCCATAAGATTTCCCATAGGATAATTGATTAGAACGTCCCAACCAAAAATATTTCCATTTGATTATGTGAGCAAAGATTTCCCAATCTGGCATGTTTTTCTCTAAGGACCATAGCTAAAGAATTCATCCAAAGTCAACTCAGTGATCGTCTTTTCAATAACTGTAGACTGAAATAACTCGTTCAAATAGATTAACCTCAAGATTTATTACCAAGGTTATATTGGTTAGCAATCAATGTGATTAAGTCGATTTGTTCCCAAGTAACACAACCATGTCTCAACGTTATTACCAGGTTCCTGAAAACAAAAAGTTTAGCCATATAAGAGTACAATGACCCACTATATAAAACATTATATGTCAAAACTACACGTTCAATTTCTAAATTCTTTACATTAGTCACAAAAATTTCCAAGAAGGGTGGGTAACAAATGAATGTTTAAGATAGTTACAAATAACTTGGCATTAATTAATAAGTTAAAACAATTAACTTACACGAGGATTTATAGGCCCGTGCTAATCACGTCATGTTTTAAATATATTGTTTGCATGTATGATGTTTCTGGTTTTCTTAAATCGCTAATGAAACTCATATGTAGCAATGTGGGTTCTGCTAATGTGGAAAAATGTTGCCTCATAACATGTATGTAATGATCTGTATTTTGTCTGTTTCATCTCAACTGGAATATCAAGAGTATAGTTTCCGTTCATAGATATTTATGGATAGATGATGAGAGTTCTTTGATACAAACATAATAACGAATCGTAAATGAATTAGAAATGATTAAATCCAGAATTAGTAGTTACAAAGATGTATATGACACACCTTAGTGATGTTAGAAAATGGTCAAATATCTCCATAATCAAAGAATAACATTTAAGATGAAGCATGATTTCCCATGATCTAAATTTAGAAACCATTTCTGGTGGTAACACAAACAAAAATAGAACCAAAGTAAAAAACATCTTCCAACACACATCAGATACTCTTAACCCCCAATGACCAACATGATGCATCAAGCATGCTGAACTGGTTACTTTATTTCAAGATTCTCGTCACCTTCATCCAAGGTACATGTACCACACATGAGAAAAAAAGAAGTTAATCGGGTATAACCAAAACAACCAATGACATGATTATTTATGTGGCTTACACGTGTTGACTCTTTCCTGTCCTAGTATGGATCGAGCTTTCATACACTACTTCATCACCACCAACATTTCGTAAAAAATTCTGAGAAACAAAGAGGGTCTTTATAGTTCCTGTGCAAATGTTTCACCATATCTAATTGGCTATATACGTTATTTTTCCTTTCACCGGGTACATCGCCTTCCAAGAGTTGTATTGGACACACCATCTAGCTCGCATGAGTGGTTGATGAAGCGAGGTTCACTGGTTGAGCAACATCCATGGGTAAGATTATCGAGAACAAATGAAACCCTTATACTTCTCATATTAGTTGTATGCTTGAGAGTGTATGTGTTGTCCACCAGGGCACCAGGGATGGCAAACGCTTCAGGATCACCATCATCATTTGTATCTGTTACGCGCCACATATGTCAGTTCGATTGATTGTAGTATCCTATACATACAACGTTAATTACACGACAAAGATAAGAGTCACCTCAGTTTTGCCATTCATGAGTTATTAATTGTCTTAAAATATCAAAACAACATTGTATCTAAAAATTCAAAAAAAAGAAAAAAAAACATGAGGGCAGTCAAGTAAAATTGATTAAAAACTTAATAAAAATAGTCAAAACAATCTTCCAAAGTTAAAGACACACAGGGTAGAGCATACACCAAGAAGGAACAATCATTCAAACTACATGGACCAACTTAGCCACGTACTTTTTTTAAAAAGGGATGACTCGAATGGTTTGCATTAATGACACATACTGGTTTTCCTCTTCAGTTTCTCTTATTAAACATGGTATGTTTGACTAACTCATTCACGACCTTCCCATTATAGTGAGCAGCCTCTTTCTAGTATCAGGTCCATCTGTTCAGTTCTTATCTCAAACCATAGTATGATTGTATATAAGCAGTGACTCTAATCAACCAAATACAGGTAACCAGATCAACATGTATAACAGGCTGCAAGTTGCCCATGTCTTTTCTAATAGATATAGCATCAGAAATGATTGATTCCAGTATCTAGGTGTCCTTATATAAATTGTTATCTATAATCATAATTAACTTCCATAAAACCAACAAAAAACTTGGGGGGGGGGGGGGGAGGATTTTCTGGGTCCGGTCAATCTAAGGAACCAACCTTTGTTTCAACTATACGAACTTTAACCTACGAGTACCCAACCATCTGGCCAGTAATGTCTCGAGTTATTAGATTATTATACAATGCCCGCCTAGTTACATACATATTAAATGTGTACATGAAGCGATAGTAAACATTAAAAATGCATAAATCCTTTCAACAAAGAGAGAAACACACAAAGTAAAACCGAAGAGTGCATACTAATAACCACGAAAGTATAAAATATTATACACAGAAAGTATCACCTGTCAATTTCGAAGACACGAAAAGTGAAAGATGCAATTACTAATAAATGATCAATTACCTAGTAATTCATGAACATCTCAGCATGCTCCATGTCTCCTTCACTCGACTCTTTAGAGAACCTACAAAATTCATGCATCATAAATGAATAAATCAAGTTAACCAGATTTAGTTCATATCATGTGGTATATAGCAACATAGAAAAATAAAATATAAGAGGCAGTTGTAGACACTTATTTCGGACATTGTATCTATCATCTTTTAAAGCTGAGACGGTCTTAGCAAGCCTAGCTAGTGTGTCATTACTTTTGTTTTAGACTAACACCAGTTGCATCATTTAAGCTTGGATGACCTCCGTCACCATGCGGTAAAGGCAAATCAAGAATGGCATAAAGATAATGTACATTGCTCACAAACAGAAGGAGATAATGCCTAAAGCTTATCATTTAAAGTAGGTTCTAAAACAGAAATTCATAACCCACTAATCATCTTAAACAAACCTCATTACTCTTTTTTAACTACTAACCTGCTAGATTAGCAAAAAATGATATGTGTCATTCACTATTTTTTTAATTGGGCCACCAAACAAATATAATTCAACATAGCCTCACAAGGTGGAAGGATGACATTACCAAACAAATATTTTTATTTTTTATTATTATTATTGTTTTTTTTTTTTGCAAAACAGATGCAGCTTACCAGGTGGAAGGATGACAGCCTCCACTTTAGCAAGTTTTGAACAAAATTCCATATTATCCATCATCTATACCTTTGAGCTCTGAGTAGTCTAACTTTACCTGCATTAGACATTTTGCCTCATCAACATCTATAAAATAATAGTTTAGCATCATTAGATTTTGCTAACTTTTATCATTAGTAAAAGAGGGATCTTATTGCTTTTCTAAAAGCAACTAAGGTTCTATCCAACTAAGGACCCTTTTCTTAAATATAACTATTTTATCACTCCTAATTTGTAGCAGTGACTAATGAGAGTCTATACTCCATAATCGAGCTCATTTTGTAAAAGTGACTGTTGATGTACGTTGATGTGACAACAGCAACTTAGATTTGATATGTCGTTTAGATTGAGACATTATGTTAATTTATGTCGTATCTATATATGTAATTGATAGATTAGGACTTTATGTTGGTAATGATCGATACATGTTTTGGTGTTATATATGTATTATGTATGATGTTTGTTGTGTGATATACAAGTACAAACAAATATGTGTTAGGATTCCTTAATAACACTTAGGATATAACTAAGTCTATATCAAGAAGATGGTATCTTCGTTAGAGGCAAACGAAGATAAACTTCGTTAAAGGCAAACGAAGATAAACTTCGTTTGGTACAAACGAAGATTAACTTCGTTACATGGGCTGGGCAGCTAAGTTTGTAAGAACAAAGCCCAGCAAGCCCAGTTCGACCTGAAACATATATATACGAATGAATACCATGATCACATTCGACAGATACGTACTCCAGACATCTAAGTTCGTTCTATAGCTTATAGAAACGAATATAACATCATACGGCTGATTATTTACTTGATAATTAGCGATATACCCGTTTACTAATCAAACTAGTTATCTCGTGAGGATTCCGCACTCACGACATAATCATAGACGATCTCGAGAGCCATCTGTAGCTATCGAGGGACTCACAAGTGGTATCAGAGCCAATCGATTTTCTTATCGAAGGTTCGAGATCGTTTGTTTGATTCTTTTCTCTGAAAATCAACCTCCCGATACCCTTACTGTCGCTAATTTTGTTTTCTCAAACGAATTAGCAAACGAACTTAACCTCATTTCGTTTCGAGTTCTTCCAACGTTTTTAGCTTATTTTCGTTAAGTTCCTCAAACGAATTTCAAGTTATCTTCGTTTACTCTCACCTTACGGATTTAGCTTATCTTTGTTTCTTTCCTTCAAACGAAGATAATTCTATCTTCGTTCTTCTGCAAACGAAGTTAATCCTATCTTCGTTTCTCTCATTCAAACGAATTTAAAATCTATCTTCGTTCAGTGCAGAAATTTACAAAATGGCTTCTCGTCAACCAACACTGCTGTTGCTCAATACCTGAAATCTCTTGTCTATCATGATCATCTCGTTGGACGTACTAATTTTCCACCGAAGTTAGTTTCATTGGCTGACTACTGGGCTTGGAGAGGTCGATTTAAAGATTATATTCAACGAGAAGATTTGAACATGTGGATTATGATCACTAAAGGATATGAATGGCCAACTCTACTGTAAACGGTGTTAACTAATTACAAGGTAGGAGAGTTAAAAGGCGAAAAAAAATCCTTGTATGCTGTTGAACTTAAGACTCTTCTACTCTTAGGATGTGCATTCCTCAAGAATTAGTGCACCTTTTCCTAAGCAGGAGTACAAGACTTCAAAGCAATTGTTCGATGCTATTGAAGCTCACTGTGAAGGTGATCCATTATTGAAGCAAAATAGAGTTAAGATGCTAAGAAACAATTTGATTGCTTAAATGCTACCAAGAACGAACTAGTTGAGGATCTTATCTTGAGATTTCAACATCTTCTTGCTGAGTTAGCCTATTTTGATCTTAAGTATACTCCTACTGAGATAGTGGATAAATCTTGGATGGTTTGCCGAAAGCTTATAAAGAATTTCGTCATGGATTGCAAGAAAGAGCTGATTATGCATCTCTTCGTATAGATGGTGTTATATCCACATAAGAAAAAGAGAAATGAAGGATAAGGCAAAGGATCTCCAAGACAACTTCACACAAGATCCATCTCTTTATCATGCCACTATGAAAATCCTACAGCTGATATTAATGCATTCTTTCTGGGGTTGGTACTTCTGGCACGAAAGAGGGTTCTAATTGTGTTATGGATGGAGATGATTCTGCCGGTTTCATGGCTTCTGATGCTGGTTTCAAGGCTCGAAAGACAAATGAGAATGCTAAGCCAGGAAATATGACGTTTGGTAACATTCATCTACTTCTGCTGGTTACAAGTCTATGCCCATGGATATGAAATCTGCTGAGGGAAGGATGAATGTATTTGCCGCAATGTGTGCTGCACATGAAGCTTTTGTTGCAGGGAGGATCACGGATCCAGCACTCATTGATGAAGATATGACCAAATAGATCCAGATGATGTTGAAGAAATGGATCTGAAATGGATTTGGCGATGATCACCAGGAGAGTGCAACGGTTTATGCAACGAACAGGTCGACAACTTATTGGGGGTACTCAGGGCTTTGACAAGTCAAAGGTTAAGTGCTATAATTGCGATGGCTTTGGACATTTTGCCAAAGAATGTCAACGACCAAAGAGAGATGTCAACATTACCCCTACCCGTCAAGATAGAGGTGGTAATCGTCCTTTAATCCGAATGCAAGTAGAGCTCTCTTGTTGACTGAGATACTACTGGAAATAGCAATGACAAGGCTATCGTAGCTGCTCAACCTGATGGTTCTTATGTCTGGAATCTTCCACAGGATGAGACTAATAATGCTTATTGGCCGAAATAGTTGATGATATGGCTCAAATAGCAGATTCTGTTGAGGATTTCTTGGACACCTCAGTTTACCACAGTGATGAGCATCTGTATGAAAATGCTCAAAGCTCGAACTTGGAATCTTCTACTCAGGTATATGACACTGATTCTGAGTCTGATGAAGAGGTTGAGGTTGCTGATACGAAAGATTCTGGAGAGGTGAACGCTGCTGAGAACAAAGACGATTCTGCTATGAAAAGGTTGAAAAGGATTGAAGAGCAGATGAAGAGTGAAGGAATTGCAGCAGGCATGAGTGTGGATGACTTTGTCGCGTACATGGCAGACTGCAAAGAAGCAGATCAACAGGTATCTACTCTCTTCGTACTATGTTCATGTTTGCAAAATTGTTAATCGAATGTTTGATGAAATTGAACAAAAGAATGAACTAATTAGCATTTAGAATCTGTTGTTAATGCTGCTCATGAAGAAAGAGATAAGTTGATTAAAAAAGATTTAATTGTCACTGATAGAGAAAATTTTTAAAGGATAGGATAAATCTTTAGAGTCTGACATAATGCTATGAAAGACAAAGTTAAACATGTTGTGGTGTAGAAAGAGTAGGTGGTGAAGCTTATGCATTATTAGCTAAAAAGTGTTCTACTATTGAGAAAGAACTGGCTGATGCTAGAATAGAATATAGTGGACTTACAAGCTAGGTTGATTCAGCTAGACATGATGAGCTTTGATGCACATGAAAAAGTTTGAGGACTCTCCATCTAAGGTTCTGACATGCTAAGGTTTCTTACAATAGCATGCCCTCCTTTCAACAATAATTATACTCCTGTAGAACCTAATATTCCTGAAGTCTACTTCAACCTAGTGTTGATGTTGGTAAATCAAAAGACTCGTTCCTAAGCCTACTTTGACTGAGGAGACAGCAGAGTCTAAAGGAGTTTCTTCTCAACCTACCAAGGAAGAGAAATTGAAAGGGTCGTCCTAGATTCGTCCACTTCTTATGGTCAAAAAGACAGTATTACTCACTTTACACTTCGTAAGAGTAGTAGGGTCTACACTGAGTTAGAATTTCCGTTATCATCTATTGACCCTAAGAGGATTGATAAAGTCTGGATGTTGATATTAAGGATATGAAGCGCTTAAGTCAGTTGCGTCAAACTCCTTTACCTAAGCAGTCTAGGGATAGTCAATCTGAAGATGATTAGTTGTTAATGTCGAAGCAACTAAGGCTTGAAGAATATCTTAATGCCTGCTCGAAAGAAGTCCCCAGTAAGTCTAGGATATCACCGACCAAACGAGACCATAAGGATCCTAGTAAAACAAGTAAATCAGTGGACAATAGTGAATCTGTAAGTACCAATAATAAGGTAGATACAAAGAAAAAACTAAGGTCCTCTCTTGCTTTGCTTGTCATGAAAAAGGTCATGTTTACAGTGTATGTCCTAATCGACCTCGGAGATTGGGTTCTCCTTCAAGGTTTCCACCTCGGAAGGAAAAAGGGGGTGGGTAATGATAAACAGGTTCATGAAACTAAAGTTCAATCTTCTTCAAAACTGTTTACTATACCTCAACGACGTGAATCTCCACCAAAAGGTCTTCCCTATGGGACAAAGATTCACTACCCCAGTGGGAGTTCGAGTCGGTCACAAAAACCTTCAAGTCGTAATTCATTTATGACCGAATTCTCAAGTGTTAGACCTCTTTTGGCCTCATTCCCCAAGACCTTCTCCAACGAGCGGTCAGACGTCTTCTCCAGTGAGAAGACAAGTTGAGAATCAAGTCACCCCACGGCTTCTAGCAATGGATATGGACTGAACTGATTCTCAAGGATGAAAGGGACGACCCAAACCTATGAAGGTTTGGGTCCCCAATGATAACTAATATTTCTCATTTATGTGCAGGGAGTCCTAGGAAACCTATTTCATTTGTGGTACCTTGACAGGGATGCTCCAGGACATGACAGGGGACAAGAAGCTCTTGTCTAATTATACTGGTATAAATGGGTCATATGTTAGTTTTGCTGGTTCCAAGCGGCGGCAACATCACGGTCAAGGAGATGTCGTCAATGGACAACTAACTCTAGAAAGAGTCAACTATGTGGAACAACTTACTCACAATCTAATGAGTGTCTCACAGATCTGTGATAAGGGCAACAATGTCATTCACAGAAAAGGAGGCATACATCTGAAGTGGGTTTTGTTATTCCAAAAGAATGGATTATGCTCAAAGCTCCTAGGAAGAGAGACATCTATGGTTTACTTTTAGGTGTTGATAATCCAAAGGAGCCCCTTTTTTGTTGAGCAAGGCAAATGAGTCTGAATCTCTCTATGGCATCGTAGAATGGGACATATCAACTTTCGGAGATGAATGAATTATCAGTCTTGGGTTAGTTATGGTGTGCTGTTAAGAAGTTTGGGATGGAAGATAAGTGTGTACCGTGTGAAAGGGAAGCAACATAAGAATCCGCATAAATCCAAAGTACTACTCTATTCCAACCATTCGAATTACTTCATATGGATCTCTTTGGTCCTGTGAACAAAAGAAGCATTGGAGGGATGTCTTATGTTGGTGATCACTGATGATTACTCGAGGTACTCATGGGTATTTTTTCTGAAGACCAAGGATGATAATGCGAACGATTATGGATTTGTCAAGCAAGTTGAAAATGTCCATGGAGTCAAAGTTAAGAGAATCAGGAGTGACAATGGTACTCAGTTCAAGAATAATACTATTACTGTATTTTGCTTGACAAGGAATTCAAATCAGTACAGTGCACCATATGAGCCACAACAAAATGGAGTGGCTCACGGAAGAACAGGACGTTAATTGAGACAGCCAGGACGATGCTTGCTGATTCAGGGCTTCTATTACTTCTGGGGAGAGGCAGTGAATACAGCTTGTCACATTCTGAATCGGGTTTTGACAGTTAAACGGTTTTAAGAAGACTAGTTATGAACTGTTGCACAACAAAAAGCCCAATTTACAGAATGTTGAGCCTTTCGGTGTTCCGTGCACTTTTCTTAAAACTCTTCCTCAAGGGTAATTTGAACCTAAATCTGAGGAGGGTTTCTTTTTGGGTTATGTACAATCAGAAGACTGGCAAAGTAGATCTTGGTACAAATGTTGTAATTGTCAGTCATAAACCTGCTGTACACCTTGGTCCTGCTAATAATTTTGATTATGATGGTGTCTTCACTTCTTTCGGGTCTGTTTCTTTGCAGGTGTTCCAACAGTGGAGGATGTCGTTACTCTTCATGATCCTCTGGATGGTGGACCGGTTTCTGGTTCTTCTGTTTCCTCCCTAATAGTTGCGCCTACTTTGAATCTGGAGAATCTAGTGGGACAAAAGTAGCAGTTCACCCTTAGAGCCTGCTCCTATAGTTCTAATGATCCTTGCATGTACTCTACCTGATTCTCCTTTCTATGATACTGATGACACGGAAGGTGAAACTCAGGAGGAGCCTAAACTCAGATTATAAAACTCCAGAGCAACATGTGCAGAGAATTTGGGAGATGATCTTTCTGTCGATAAGGTCCTCAAACCAGAGTCAACAGGATCATCCAGTCAAGCAAATCATTGGTGATGCTTCTGCCTCTGTTCGCACGAGGAATCAATCTAAGCAACGTCGTGTATGTTTGCTGAAGTTAAGGATACTGGGGCAATTCTGGTACTTGTATAATGCTTATCTCAGGTTGAGCCTAAGAATGTTGGAATGGCTCTTAAGGAAACGTCATGGGTTGAGGCGATGCACAAGAAGATTGGCTCAGTTTCGAAAGCTGAGGTATGGAAGTAGTTGACTTACCTCCGGGTGAATCTCCTTAAAACGCGTTGGGTTTTTCGTTGTAAACGAGATGACAGGGTGTAGTCACTCGAAATAAGGCGATTGGTGGTTAGAGGATTTGAGCAAAAAGAAGGTTTGATACCGATGAGACATTGGCACCTGTAGCAAGACTGAAGCTATTCGATTATTTCTGGCATATGCTAGTATAAAGGTATTAAGGTGTATCAGCTTGATGTAAAGAGTGCTTCTTGTATGGCGATATTAAAGAAGAAGTGTATGTAGAACAACCTGCCGGGTTTGAGGATCCAGACTTTCCTAATAAAGTATATCGTCTCGATAAGGCTTTATATGGTTACATCAGGCTCCTCGATGTGGTATGAAAAATTGTCAAAACATTTGAAGGAAAGTGGTTTTACCAGGGGTCTATAGACAAACGTTGTTATTAAATGGCAAGGGAAGGACTACTTGCTTGTACATGTTTATGTCGATGACATCATTTTGGTTCATCTGATGACAAAATGTGCAAGGAATTTGAACAGAGCATGAAGGCTAAGTTGAGATGAGTGCTATGGGGGAATTAACCTTTCTTTGGACTACAGGTGGATCAACTGAAGGATGGCTTCTTTATACATCAGACCAAGTACGTCAAAGATGTGCTACTCGGTTTCGCATGTCTGATGCTAAGGATGCTGTACTACCCCATTAAGACTAATCATGGGGTGTGTGTGTCTGATAAGCCTAATGATCCATCCGTCGA